>NC_088367.1:32880306-32910306 GCF_034508935.2 Berghia stephanieae | reverse complement strand
ATTTTTTAGATTATTAATATTTTTTAAAATTTATGAACAAAGACGTAGATGCCTACAGATGTCACAATATAACTTATGCCATGTCCAAATACAGAAACACAGAATGCGCATGCGTAACGGAGGTACATCAAAACGATCCGTTAAGATACACCGTCAACGGAGGTGCATAAAAACACTGCGAAAAAAAAGTAAATATCTGGAAAACACACACACACGCGCGCATAAACAAACTAAGCAATAAAACAGAGTTTATCTCTGATGCCCAATGACAATATTATCTAACTCTGTTTAGCTGAGTCAGTCGGTTTATATTACGAAATACGGAACGATATAATATTATAATGCGGATGACGAACATTCGGTCCTTAGTCCTTAGTTTAACCCCTTAACTGCGGTACTGTTGAAAAATTCGGTTTTCTTTTAATGGCCAGAAAACTCGTCCTAAATATTGGTGGATTTAAATGATCCAAACTTGGGACTTCGAGAAGACTCATGTTTGAGAGTATTTAATGTTTCAAGATGAGGGTCATTTAAATCGACCGAAAATGGAAAGAAAAGAGTTTTCTAGCCATTTTTTTTTTTAAAAATACGAATTCTTCAACAGTAAGGCATTTTAAGTGATTAATGACTCTTCGTCTCAAAATGGTATAAAATTGGAGTGAACCTGGTGATGATTTGAAAAGAGTTAAAGTTTCATTTTCATTTATGAGATTGAAGTATAAATAGACTAAATCAAAACCACCACTGATGAGAGCGAGTCTTATTTCTTTTCTTAAATTGAAAAAAAAAAAAAAAAACCCAAAGAAAACAAAAACAAGATAGAAAAAACAATATAACGTGCACTTATTTTGCAAAAACTGATAAACCAATTCCTTATGGGCTCATTGTTGTAATGGAAATCTAAAAAAAAAAATTTTTTAAATGACGCAAAATATATTGTCCATTACAACAACGTTAAACTAGGACCATAAGTAGGTTCGGATGTCAGACTTTGAAAGAGAAGCTAAACCTAGGCATGCACTGCTCGCATGACTCTCAGAACACATGACAAAGCTTCGAACTGCAAATGGCATTATGGTGTAACTTACAACTAAAGATTGGAATATAACACTAACACTAAGCCGTTAACCACATGATATACTTTGTGATGAGAGAGAAAGAGAAAGAGAGAGAGAGAGAGAGAGAGAGAGAGAGAGAGAGAGAGAGAGAGAGAGAGAGAGAGAGAGAGAGAGAGAGAGAGAGATCAACTCGGCTAATTTTCGAATGGGGTCGGATTTCAGAACATTATGGAATGAGCAGTATTTACCACAGACTACTAATTCTCTATGGTATTTACTGATACCAAATCCTAAATAAAGCACGCAGGGATTGCATGAACAGCCATATTATTACATCATGACATTACTCAGAGATGCCAATAAAAAAATGCCATAAAATCAGGATAAGAACGTAAATTTATTACAAAATCAGAATTTGGTCTTGAAAAATATGGGACTTCTCGAACTCTTCATTAAAAGCCCCGGAAGTGAGAATGTTTGCCAAGACGAGGGTCATTTTAATCAATCGATATTTGAAGGACGAGTTTCCTGGTCAAATCTTAAAAGACAAGTTTGGTTTTTTTCCACAATGAAGCAGTTGACTGGTTAAAAGTAAAAAGAGATGCGATTGAAAAAGCAATCATAGTACACACAAAACACCATGCTCTGATCACTGTCCATACTCATGGGGCCATTAGTGAATAAGGATACTTAATATAAACAGTACTGTGCTAAAAAGACCTAGATAGATCATAATATAATGCAACGTAAGGTAAAATTATTTCCCCGTTTCTTGACCGTCTATTTATGTATTCTATTGCGCGTTTATCTTTGTGTGTGTGTGTGTGTGTGTGTAATTGTGTGTGAGAGAGATAGATAGATAGAAAGAGAGAGAGAGAGAGAGAGAGAGAGAGAGAGAGAGAGAGAGAGAGAGAGAGAGAGAGAGAGATATCTGTTAGTTGCATGTTATTTTCCATTGTGTCGACAAGGAAAAAGTGAAGAAAGATTAAAAGATAAAATCTATTATTGGCATAGAATCCTAATATAATATTATAGCTAGCACAGAACTCACCGTATTGGCGCATTTCTTTACTACGAAGAACAAACTAAGTGTAAACTAAGATATATACAATTATATCTCTAGAGTTGGTTGTCGTGGAGTAAGAAGAATGTAATCCGAGATAAAATAATTGGTAGTGGGAATAGCGGTCATGTTGTTGTCGTTATTATCATTATCAATTCAGTCGACGGAGAGAAGGAGTCGCCGCTTGCTTGAACAGGATATAGAGTTGACCAGCATGACGAAATACAGGTGTGCTATGACGTCAACCACGCTCGGACCATCGAAAATATTCACCGGATCCTTCGGTGACAGGTAATGATGTCACGTGATGTAAACATACTACGACTACTACTACTACTAGGCTACCACTACTCCTTGACCGACAGACATCACTGACCAATATAATATTGATAACACGCAGTTCAGTCAATCAAACACAGAGCTGTCTACTTGAAATTTTAAAAATATCGTATACATATATATATACGTGAATCGTCTACAACATTCCAAAAATATACATAAATAACAATAAAACCAAGGCATCCAGGGAAATATTCACCACAACGCGTACGAGCAGAAATCTAAAGATGGCGCGTTTCCGGGTCTTTTCAGATCACTAATTTTATAACGTTAGCCCAAAGATCCGCGGTGTGACAGAAAAAACAAACTTTAAAACATACCACTCTGATTGACACAACAATAAGTTCAGCATTCACGGATGAAAATGTTGAAAACCGATGTGAAGAGAGATCCGGGAATGAGTATTTTATTTGACTTTAAAGGTTTAGACGTTAGTTATAAAATGGAAGGCCGGATGTTTATATTTGGATAAAGACACGCTGACACCATTCGTGGAAAAATGCCGAAGTATTCCCGGAAATTAATGATTCAGAACAAGTCTATTAAGAGCATAGATCAATAATTCTCGACAAAACAGATTTGTTCCCTCCAAAATCTTTAGTACGTATTTTTGAAGCTTGTTATACGGAACCGAAAAATGTAAAACTCATTGAATTCATCAAATATCCCCAGGAAAAAAAATAACGATAAGGATTAAATTGTAAGCTTCAATTTATTAGAGGAAGACATACTGTGGACGTTTCGGACGTTAATACACAACTGTTTCATTCATCCTGTTTGTTGATAAAGAAAAAACCCGAAACGTCCACAGTATCTGGCTTCGTCTAATAAATTGAAGCTTACAATTCAATCCTTATCTTTAATTTTTTTCCTTCGAGCTTCAAGCAGCAACATTTTCATCAAATATCCCCAATACACTCTGAAGACCAATATTATCCACCTAATAGCACATATTATTTAATTTGACGCGAATGATAAATGCTAAGTGCAATCCTATTTTAATTAAAGGCGGATTATGGAAATGATGTACCAGGGATGCCACCAGGCAAATTTAAAAAAGCCTGAAATCTTGCGCGACCCCGCGGACGAGATACAAATCAACGTCAAGGGCTTTGTAGGGATTTGAAAAATATCAAATTTGGAATATTGTTTCAGTACTTATTATTGCAATTGAGAGCAAATAACACACAAAAGAAAGGAGAGTTAACAGTTTTCAAATTGATAAAATAAGGCGCTGAAAACAAAATACAGACAAATTATATAGCTATCAGGGGTGAAAATGACTGGTCACATAAAAGGAGAAAATTTTTCATTGTGAAGATCATGACCCACCCATGCAACCATAACCTATAAATTTGAACTTCACTCAAATTCACTGAGATGCGATCCCAAATTTGTCTCGCAGCAATTCCTGACACGACTTGGAGAATTTCAAAAGTTGAAAGTGTAATTACATTTGGTGGTTGTAGTAGGGATGATGATGTGGTGGTGGTTGTAGTAGCTGTGGTAGTTGTAGTAGTAGTAGTGGTGGTAGGGATGATGTGGTAGTGGTGGTGGGGATGATGTGGTAGTGGTGGTGGGGATGATGATGTGGTGGTGATTGTAGTAGTAGTAGTAGTAGTAGTAGTAGTAGTAGTAGTAGTAGTAGTAGTAGTAGTAATAGTAATAGTAGTAGTAGTAGTAGTAGTAGTAGTAGTAGTAGTAGTAGTAGTAGTAGTAGTAGTAGTAGTAGTAGTAGTAGTAGTAGTAGTAGTAGTAGTAGTAGTGGTCTTAGAGATGATGATGTGATGGTGGTTGTAGTAGTAGTGGTGGTAGGGATGATGATGTGGTGGTGGTTGTAGTAGTGGTGGTCTTTTAGAGATAATTATGTGGTAGTGGGTGTAATAGTTGTGGTAGGAATGATGATGTGGTGGTAGTTGTAGTAGTTCTGGTGGTAGGGATGATGTGGTGTTATTTGCAGTAGTTGTGTTGGTAGGGATGATGATGTGGTGGTGGTTGTAATAGTAGTGGTGGTAGAGATGATGCAGTGGTTTTGGTGAGTGTTTTTCATTCAGTGATAATAATAGCAATTTGTCAAAAAGGAGGAAAATGTCTCCGTCTATCGGTCAAACGCAAGCAAAGTGTAAAAATAACAGGAACATAGTTTTGTATTGGTATTATGTAATATATTACTATTACTATTACTAGTATAAATCCATTCTTATCATTAAACATAAATTTACTTTTGTAAACATTTAATGAATTGTCCTTTCCACATGTTAAAGGCCTACAATGTTATTCAAATAAAAGGCCAGAAAGTGTAGTTTTGTTTTGATTTTTACTTTATAAAGCAGGCTACAATATCTTTTATTTTTTACCGAAACCTAGTGGTTATTCAGTTTATAAATACAACCCAGGTTCTCACAAAAGCCATAGTCAAAAGGTAAAAAGACAGAAGAATAAACTAAGCCAACCACCATTGCTTTATTCTAGGCTAATGTATTATCTCTGTATGACCAGATGATTTAATGGATGGTTGCGAAAGAGAATTGATCTTAGGAATTCTTTATCAAAAAAAAAAAAAAAAGAAGAAAAGAGAAATGGAAAGAAAGGCAAGGGGAAAGAGGAATAGAGAGAGAGAGAGAGAGAGAGAGAGAGAGAGAGAGAGAGAGAGAGAGAGAGAGAGAGAGAGAGAGAGAGAGAGAGAGAGAGAGAGAGAGAGATATTTGTCTCTCCCCTTCCCCTTCAACCAAACCATCAACTACTAGCTAATCAAAGAACACCACTGGTCGTCTGTGTCAATTGTGACATCTGGTGCCATTCAGTCTGGCCCGACGTCATAAAAACGGGACAGTCACTAAATTTCACGAGACTATTGCACAGGTGTCAAATATGACATAAGACATAATGGTGATTTTGTGGTTTTGAGGAAAATGTTTGACACGGCAAATTCAGTGATGGGGATGGGCGGAGATAAACTACCGCGATTTTTTTCTTCTTCTTTAAAAAAAAAATTATTCTTTTTTTGAATAGTGACGACGGACAAAAACCGGAGGTTCCGGATTAAAACCGGCTGGTGGTAAAAAAAACCCGGATTTCCGGCTAAAACCGGAAAAGTGGCATCCCTGATGTACGTATGTGTGAAGCTTATCCAAACGAATGAGAGTAAATCTAGTCATACTGACTGAATGGGTGATCAACATTTAAAAATAGAACACATTTCTTGTAATTCCAAATGAAGTAATAGATCTATGACGAACTACCCTATGAGCTAAGCTCAATCTCACCATGTATTCAGTCGTACTCTGACCAAAAAAAAAAAAAATCACTTATTTAAAAATTTGGCCAGAAAACTCGTCCTTCAAATATCGATGGATTAAAAAAGAAAAACCCCAAAAAAAAAAAAAACCCAAACAAACAAAAAACACTGAGACTTCACGGAAGGCCCAGGTTTGAGGCATTTTGACAGGACGAGGGTCATTTTAATCCATCGATATTTGAGTTTTCCGGCCAAAATCTAAAATACGTGTTTGTTTATTTTTCGAAGTACCGCGGCAAGTATTAGATCGGAAATTCCCATTATGAGCGGTGGGAGAATTAATGACGATAACAGGAAGTTGTTCACTCTGTGGGAATTCAAACTGCAAAGTCATGATGATAGCCTTTGAATTTGGTCGCTTGTTCTACATCTATTATGAATAAATTAATGGGCTCTCCTGCACAGTGAAAAAGGATTTAGACACAATACCCTGAATGAATGTAGCTCTCTGTGATTGTATAAACTTCATTAATTTTATGGTTAATGTGAAACACTGACTGTGTTAATGGACAAACTTGACTTGGATTTTATCATCATCGTCAATATTATCATTATTATTATAATTATTATTATTGGTTTAAAAAAAAAAAAGAACAATAATAACAACAACTATAATAATAATAATAATAATAATAATAATAATAATAATAATAATAATAATAATAATAATAATAATAATAATAATAATAATAATAATAATAATAATAATAATAACAATAATAACAACAATAAGAAAAATTAAGGATCAGACTGTCCTTAAAACCGTCCGTATATAATTTAATCGGACATGCACTTCATAAACACAATATTCTAATATCCGAATGAAGTTTGTTTTTGTTTTTTCACGCTAGTTTTTAAGCTTGTAGGAGTACGTTTTGCGGATATGTGCTCTAGTGGTATGACACTCGCTTTCGGATCGGAAGGTCCTGCGTTCGAGCCTCGCGCTCGGCGCATAGCTGAGTCCCTGGAAAAGGCTTTTTACTCACATTCTCTCACCGTACTCAGGTGTAAAATGAGTACCTGGCGTTAACAGCGTTGTCTTTGTCCTAAAAATTGTAATATCGCCTAACAGGCGTCATGTCCCGTCCGACATGTTAAATGTTGCTGCTGACCAAGGACCCCATGTAAAGCGCTTTCAGCACGTTAAGTGGATATTGCGCTATATAAAAGCTCAATTATTATTATTATTATTATCTATATTCCTTCTTGGAATGTCTAGACGGCGGGACCTAATGGTACCGTTGTAAAAGGGCGTCATTTTTTAAACGTTTTTTTTTTTTTTTTGGGGGGGGGGGGGGGGGGGGGAATGTATTTACTACTTCGTTCCATCAAAAGACCAAAAGAAAAAGACTGAAAGTCATTTCAAGGGCGACATGGAAAAACTGATAAGGTGGGGCAATGGAAAAGAAGGTAAAATACTAGCCCCCCCCCCCCCTCTCTCTCTCTCTCTCTCTCTCTCTCTCTCTCTCTCTCTCTCTCTCTCTCTCTCTCTCTCTCTCTCTCTCTCCCTCTCACACTCAGGGGTTGTCATGTGCATCTGAAATGAAAGAAGGCTGTCAATGAGAAAAAGAAAAAAATGTAAACTGACAAACTTCTTACTTATATCCAAATCATTTCAAAGCTGAAAGTATTTATATATATATATATATACATATATATATATACATATATATATATATATATATATATATATATATATATACATATATATATATACATATATATATATATATATATATATATATATATATATATATATATATATATATATATATATATATATATATATATATATATATATATATGAGCCAAGGTCAAAAGGTGCCAATTTTTTTTCTCAAAATAAAAGTGACATAATAGTCCATTCATGTTGCTATATGTGTAGCAAAAACCCAGTACTTCATGAATCAAAGGCCCTTTAGATAACTTTAAGGTCTAACGCAGCATAATATCGTCAACAATACCTATAGGTTGCTGGTGTCACCTGTGACCGGTGACACCAAAATGAGACAAAAACTCAATAACCAAATGATTTTTGTTGAGTATCAAACTTTATTTAGTAAGTTATAGACAAAAAGACACAATCAACAACAATCATAGTACAATGATATTACCAACTATTGGAGAAAATGTTGCTTTTTGGTGTCATCGGTCACAAGCAACATAGAATGCAAATATATTATTTCATAAAAATGTTTGTACATTAACAACAACAATATTGCATATGCTTATTACCTGCAATGTTCAGAAACTTTTGGAATAAAATGTTGGGAAATAATGTGACCAAAGCATATCTTTTTAGCGACATTGTGTCACTTGTGACATTAGACCGATGACACCATTACTTATGTCACAAGCAATACCAAATTGCAATTTCGACAATATATAATTAATTTCAGTCAAACCAGTGTAATAACCACAGTTAAATATGGAATTTAATAATATTTCAGAAACCAAAGACTTCAAAAATAAAAATATACATGGAAATTAGAGCATCTGAATGTGACTTGTGACACAACACAGGTGACACCATTACTTATGTCACAAGCAACACCAAATCACACTTTCTTCCATAATATATCATTATTTTCAGTCCAAAAAGCACAATAACCTACTCTTGAAAATGAAATGAAATGAAATTCAATATTATTTTAAGAAACGGAATACTTCTAAATTGGATATATACTTAGAAATTAGTAATACCATTGTTGCTATTACTTTGGTCAAAATCGGCACTAGAACGCAATTTTGCCTCAATAAATCAAGAATAGCAACTGAACACATGTAATATAGCCTGTTAAAATGTAATTCAATGACATTTCAAGCTTTGAAGAACATGAAAACAGAAATACATTAGAGACTTCAAACTTAAGTGTCACCTGTGACATTTTAAGCAATGACACCAATGGTCACAAAAAGTACCAGAAGTCACATAAACACTAGATAAATATCAGCCATGGTAATGAATTCATGTAACCATACCGTAACATCCGCCCTACTGCTCAAATCTGCTAGTTTGTTGTAATTTAGTGTGTAAATAGTAAATAAAATCAAATTTCTTGACAACCCTTCTATTTATCTGGATTCGTCAAAAGCTTGAGTTTTGTATTTTTCTTGATTGATACAACCCTGAAACATAAAAAATTAGAATTACAAGGAAACAATTAATTGTGTCAAAATCTGTCTTATGTGAGATGTCATAATATCATATTTGTAAATAGAATAACAGCTGAAAATATAATTTTTTGGTGGCACTTTGTAATATCCAAAATAAAGTGTTGCTTGTGACAATGTAAAATAGCGATGACACCAAAGTTCAACTTACCTTTTCTCCCTGGAGCCACACTGGAAAGGCAAATGAAAGTGCTGAACTTCAAAGACTGGTAAGAAGGGTGGATCAAAATTGCGAATCGCCTTTTAACGAAACAAACTTCCACGTGTTCACGCATGTCGTGTTGCTTGTGACAAATGACACCAAAACCAATAAACCTCAATATCGGTAAAACGGTATACATTTACTCCAAGATTTGAGTTCAGATAGTAAAT
Organism: Berghia stephanieae; assembly: GCF_034508935.2. Classification (NCBI taxonomy): domain Eukaryota; kingdom Metazoa; phylum Mollusca; class Gastropoda; order Nudibranchia; family Aeolidiidae; genus Berghia; species Berghia stephanieae. The sequence continues at coordinate 32,901,002 of NC_088367.1, read as the reverse complement.
TTATGCTTTTTTCTCATAATAAAACATTTTATAAACATTAAATATGAGCTTTAAAGTTTCGTGTCGAGTCTTAGTATTGTGCTGTGTTTGATGACACCAAAGGTCACAAGCAACACCAACTTTTTAAGAACTCTATATGAAACTTATTCAGATATGTAATATACTGCAATTGCGTTTAAAAGTAAATTTTGACTTTATACTATCAGTCAAATTTCAACCACGTGAGCTAAAACATCACATTTAATTTCTACATGATTTCTAAAAAGGTGATGCGTTGACCTCGTTTTAAGCACATGCCAAACAGCATTCAAATTTAACTTTCAAGTTGTTTATTTCATATTCTGTTGAACAGAGTATGTTGAGCTATCTCATTTTATCTCTTCTTCATATTATCAATTGATTACAAGCATTAACCCAATGAAAACAGCCTATAATTAAGTAAAAATCAAATTTTCTTAACACTGGTATCAGGCGGGCACCTTTTGACCTTGGCTCATATATATATATATATATATATATATATATATATATATATATATATATATATATATATATATATATATATATATATATCTTCCAACACAGCTGACTACTAAGCGCATTATAAGAGCCAATATTTTATTTTTATCTAACTTTTAAAATAAATTAAAAAAAAAATTACAAACAAACACACACACACACTAACAAACATACACACGCATAAGCACCCATACTGACACCGATAAACCCCCTCAAAAAAACAGGCAAACAATTTAACTCGTTGGCAAACTCTGGCAGAACGCCAAGTTGGGGTTGCAAGCTATACGTGGGGGGAAAAAAAACATATTTAAAAATGTGGCCAGAAAACTAAAAGTTTGGCCGGAAAACTCGCCCTTCAAATAAATATCGATCGATTTAAATTGTGACCCACATCTTGGCAAAAACTCTCAAACCTGGGACTTCCTCGAAGTCCCAGGTTTGAAAGATTCTGGTAAGACGAGGGTCATTTAAATCGATCGATATTTGAAGGGCGAGATTTCTGGCCAAATTTTTAAATATGTCTTTTTCTTTTCCTCCAGGGTACGGCAGTATGTATAATGAATGACTCGAGTATAATACACAAATCGATTTGATGTGACGTGAAGCAGAAAATAAAGCAAAATTCTTTACCGTGGTACGTATCTTTATTGAAGCCAGAAGATCGCAACCAACACCCACATCAATCCGATGATTTGATTGGCCGAAACGGGGCACACACCCCCCAAAGCTTGACTATGACGAAATTGCATAGATCTTACGGCTCAAGATTCACTACACACATCACTTATGTTTTCTGGCTCCAAGCACAAGCCTCTCCTGCCAACACGTTATTTAACAATAACACTGGCTATACTATGCTATAAATAGAGGACGTGCGAACAAAAGTACGAACAAAAGTAAACAGACTGTTAGACGGTGTAGGCGATGATGAAACAGCGATTATATGTTGTCGCTGTTGATGATAATATGGGACGGAGGGGGGGGGGGGAGAGAGAGAGAGGGAGAGAGAGAGAGAGAGAGAGAGAGAGAGAGAGAGAGAGAGAGAGAGAGAGAGAGAGAGAGAGAGAGAGAGAGAGATTGATTTGCACGCCTAGCCTAAGTAGAACGTGTGTTATTGTTATACAAATATATTGCAGTGACACACCCCCTCAGCGTTTCATCCGAGGCGAGGAGACCAAAAGAGATACTATTTTTAGAAGGCCCTGGTTTCATCCTCACACTCGGGTCGATGTTATTGATCATTGGCATTGATCCAAAATACCACAGCTACGAACTACGAATTGCATCATCGTAGCTTGGAAACAACACACACACATATATTCTGTAGCTCTCTACCTCTATATATATATATATATATACACACACACACACCACCGCACACAGACGCACTAAAAAAGTGGCTATAACTACAAACTAAAATATAAAGCGACCATTACCACCCCAACGAAAAAACGTCAAAGAAAACGAAATATAACATGGTTCAACCCACCCTACAGCAAAAATGTGATAACTTCTATCGGTAACAAATTCTTCAATCCACTACAAAAATGCTTCCCTCCCAGTGACGTACTACACCCAATCATGAACAAAAACACCATCAAAATAGGATACACATGCATGCCAAACATACAAAACATTATGTCCCCCAACAACAAACGAAAATTATCACAGCCAGCTCAGCCCAGCGACAACCTAGAGAAAAAATGCAACTGCAGGACCCAGGCAACATGCCCACTAAACGGAAATTGTCTGTCTCAAAACGTTATCTATCAAGCCACAGTTACACCCCCAGACATACCAAAACAAGAAACATACATTGGCCTCACCGAGTATTCATTCAAAACCAAATACAACATGCATAAATCTTCCTTCAAACAAAAACAAACGACATTCTACTACACTAAGAGAACACATTTAGAACCTCAAAGAAAAAAACATACAACACAGCATTGCATGGAAAATCATCTCCAGAACACAGTCGTACTACCCCTCTTCCAAGATTTGCAATCTCTGCTTAGACAGGGGTGAGAATGACTGGTCACAAAAAAGGAGGAAATTTTTCATCTTGAAGATGTGCAACCATAACCTATAAATTTGAATTTCACTAAAATTCACTGAGATGCGATCCAACATTTGTCTCGCAGCAATTTCTAACACGACTCGGTGGAATTTCAAAAGTTGAAAGTGTAATTACAACATTTAGTGGTTGTAGTAGGGATGATGATGTGGTAGTGGTTGTAGCAGTAGCGGTGGTAGGGATGATGTGGTAGTGATTGTAGTAGTAGTGGTCGTATGGATGATTGTGTGGTGGTGGTTGTAGTAACTGTGGTAGGAAAGATGGTGTGGTGGTAGTTGTAGTAGTAGTGGTGGTAGGGATGATGATGTGATGGTGGTTGTAGTAATGGTAGTAGGGTTGATGATGTAGTGGTGGTTGTAGTAGTAGTTGTGGAAGGAATGATGATGTGGTGGTAGTTGTAGTAGTAGTGGTGGTAGGGATGATGTGATGTTATTTGTAGTAGTGGTGGTAGGGATGATGTGTTATTTGTAGTAGTAGTGGTGCAAGGGATGATGGTGTGGTGGTGGTTGTAGTAACTGTGGTAGGAATGATGATGTGGTGGTTGTAGAAGTAGTGGTGGTAGGGATGATGATGTGGTGGTGGTTGTAGTAGTGGTAGTAGGGTTGATGATGTGGTGGTGGTTGTAGTGGTAGTTGTGGTAGGAATGATGATGTGTGGTAGTTGTAGTAGTAGTGGTGGTAGGGATGATGATGTGTTATTTGTAGTAGTAGTGGTGCTAGGATGATGGTGTGGTGGTGGTTGTAGTAAAATTGGTCGTAGGGATGATGATGTGGTGGTGGTTGTAGTAGTGGTAGTAGGGTTGATGATGTGGTGGTGGTTGCAGTGGTAGTTGTGGTAGGAATGATGATGTGGTGGTAGTTGAGGTAGTAGTGGTAGTAGGGATGATGTGGTGTTATTTGTAGTAGTAATGGTGCTAGGATGTTGGTGTGGTCGTGGTTGTAGTAAAAGTGGTGGTAGGGATGATGTGGTGGTGGTGGTAGGGATGACGATGTGGTGGTAATTGTAGTAGTAGTGAAGTGGTCTGTGTGTGTGTGTGTGTGTGTGTGTGAGAGAGAGAGAGAGAGAGAGAGAGAAAGAGAGAGAGAGAGAGAGAGAGAGAGAGAGAGAGAGAGAGAGAGAGAGAGGGGGGGGAGGGGGAGGGAGGGAGAGAGAGAGATTAAAAAGGCAATAGGTACCTACAAAAGGGGAAAAAAATCCAGACCCATTTGCCCCTCCTCTTCCCCTTCAACTAGCTAATCAAAGAACACCACTCGTCTTCTGTGTCAACGGTGACATCTGGTGACATCTGGTGACGTCTGGCCCGACGTCATAAAAACAGGACCGTCAGCAAATTTCACGAGACTGAGCACAGGTGTCAAAATATGACATAAGACATAATGGTGATTTTGGGGTTTTGAGGAAAATGCTTGACACGGCAAATCCAGGGGAAAATTTCTGAGAAATTCTCAAAATTACTGATTATTTATCAAAAAAAAAAAAAAAAAAGAAAAAGGAGGAATTGTGATGGGGATGGGCGGAGATAAACTACCATTTAGGCGGAAATCCGCCTTTAGGCGGAAGATTCTCAGCCCTGTTAGAAGAAAAATTCTTTATCATCACAAAACCGAACATGGCAACACTCAACAGAAGAAAACGAACTAACATCCTCATGCAGACATATAAACAAACACCTTTTATGTAATTACGAACCTCTATAAACACGGATCGACAACTATCCTTTTTCGGACACATAGTAAGGAAAGATAAGAATGAATACCTGGCAAGTTGTGGAAAAATACCTGGTAAACGCGCCCGGGGGAGACAAAGAAAAACACTCATAGACCAACTTAAGGGCTAACAACCTAACAATCCAAGAGCTGTTTGAAAAAGCAAGAGACAGGGAGGAATGGAGAGAGATAATTCATGCAGTATCCGAAGCCTGGACCAGGCATGGAACCTAGAAGAAGATAAACACGAATCTAGAAAAATACGAAAAACACAACAATCTCCTTTCACTTCCACTCCCTGATGAGAGCTAACTAACGCTTGAAACAATATTGTAGAATTTGATCATAATTATACTTAAAATGTTTTATATGTGAAGTAAGAACCTGTTCACAAACACGTACAACAGATAATGAAAACAAGATTAAGAACGATAATAATAAAACAACAACACACGTATACTCTCTCTCTCTCTCTCTCTCTCTCTCTCTCTCTCTCTCTCTCTCTCTCTCTCTCTCTCTCTCTCTCTCTCTCTCTCTCTCTCTCTCTCTCTCTCTCTCTCTCTCTCTCTCTCTCATCAAACAGATCTTAAATGATAAATGAGAAATGCAGACGCCATTTTTAACATGTCACCCCTTACACTAATCTCATTCGTCTCGCGGCCACTCAGTTCCCGAAGAATATGCCTATTCTACGCGAGCGACATAAGTATATTATACTGTGACTTTTAATCACAGAGCAAATATATTCAATTCAAAGGTTTATTTTTAGGCAATTGCCAATAGAACCCATACATGAATATAATATTTCCAATCAACAAATGGCATAATATGAGGTCTTTGCTTAATTTTGTTTCGGGGGGGGGGGGGGGGGGGGGGGGGGGGGGTGTGCTTCTTTTGATGTTCAATAACATTTTATAACGGAACCTCTTTTCCAACTCCAAACCCGGCAGAATATAATAAATGCTAAAAATAGCGACATAGTACGTCGAGTCACTATTTATTTATAGCTTGTTGTTCCAGCTGAGGAGGACCCGTGCTGGGGCGATGACATTGAATTGACATGGAGTTGGAGCTAGATAAACCATTGATTTCATTATCATTTTAAAGAGGTAGAGGGAACGTACCAATGCCAAGGTCGCTCGCTCGGCACCCAAAGACATTTATTTAGAGCGAGTTGCGAACTCTATTAAAAAGTTAAGTAAGAACGTGTTCACAAACACTTATAGCAGATAATGAATGCAAGATTAAGAACGATAATAATCATAACAACAACAACAACAATATTTAAATAATAAAAATAATAATAATAATAATAATAATAATAATAATAATAATAATAATAATAATAATAATAATAATAATAATAATAATAATAATAATAATAATAATAATAATAATAATAATAATAATAATAATAATAAAAAAAGAGAAGGGAAGAGAAGAGAGGAGAAGAAGAAGGAAGAAGAAGAAGAAGAAGAAGAAGAAGAAGAGAAGAAAGAAGAAGAGAGAGAAGAAGAAGAAGAGAAGAAGAAGAAGAAGAAGAAGAAGAAGAAGAAGAAGAAGGAGAAGAAGAAGAAGAAGAAGAAGAAAGAAGAGAGAAGAAGAAAAAGAAGAAGAAGAAGAAGAAGAAGAAAGAGAGAAGAAGAGAAGAAGAAGAAGAAGAAGAAAAGAAGAAGAAGAAGAAGAAGAAGAAGAAGAAGAAGAAGAAGAGAAGAAGAGAGAGAGAAGAAGAAGAGAAGAAGAAAAGAAGAGAGAGAAGAGAAGAGAGGAGAAGAAGAGAGAGGAGAGAAGGAGGGGAGGAGGAGGAGGAGGAGGAGGAGGAGGAGGAGGAGGAGGAGGAGGAAAAAGATAACATTGCTTTCACCAGCATACAATACAGAATTTGAACATCTTACATGCCAACTCCAGCCTGTATGAATAATTTCACTTAAAATATCATTGGAACAATCGTTTAAAATCGGAATTCTCATCTTTAAAATCTGGGTCTTTTTTTATTTATTTATTAAAATCCAGTATAATCACGCCATTAATGCTTTGTTTTTAAAGGGTTTTACGTCGCTTGCAACGCATTTAGGTCATATATCAGTGCCAGTAAAAAGTTCTAGAATTACAATTAAAGTACCCAAGAGTAAGTAAGACAAAGGGGAAATAGGGAACAGGTGTAAATCCCAAGAGCACACTATCAGTGTACGCCGTTAAGAACATTCAATAACCAAGATTGTTCAAAATTTAACCCGTGTAAAAATCACTAAATTTCAATCAATAAATAAAACAAGGGAGAGAACAAAAAAATAGTGGCAGGAATATTACGAGAACTCTTGTCCTGCTTTGACCTTTGGCCTTGCACAAACGACCTTCGTTACCGACCGGTGGAGATAAGAAAACTTGGGTGCCAGTGACCTGGAATGGGGTTACGGTATGTCAATTTACGTCATCGAATTAAAACTACTGTATCTATGTACTTTGTGCAGCTACAATATTATGTGGTCCAGTGGTATAACAAACGTGTTGAATATTGACTACTTAAAAATAAAAAGGGCACTCCAGAGGCGAATGGTACTGAATGAAATGGAAACCGCTTCCTGTGATTTTTTTTTATTTTTTTTTTATTTTGGAGAAATTAACGAAGCACTGAAAAACGTTTGGAAGATTGTAAAAAAAAAACCAAAAACAACTAAAAAAAAAACAAAACAGAAAAATAAAAAAACCCAAAAACGTGGATATGTGCCGTTAAATTTTCATGTATTTAGTTCAATATTCCACTAATGTGCGGCTATGTGGTCTTGTGGTGCGACACTCGCCTTCGGATCGGAGGGTCCAGGGTACGAATCCCACTCAGAGTGGTGCATAGTTATTGAGTTCCATGAAAAAAAGTTCTTTACTCACAATCTCTCATCATACTCAGGTGTAAAATGAGTACCTGGACGTTAACAGCATTGTCCGCATCCGAAAAATGGTACCTCTATCGCGTCATGTCTCGTCTTACATGTTAGAATTCCTTGTAAAGTGCTTTGAGCACGTTTGGAGGATAAATAAATATTTTCTCTCTCATACACCCACACATACACTGAGAGATAGAGAGATAGAGAGAGAGATTTTTGTTTGTTTTGTTTGTTTATTGCTTTAGGTCTCTTCCAACACAAATGAGGTTATATGAGAGACCGCTGAAACAAAAAAAAAAAACAAGCAATCTAACAAAAATAGTACAAATGTAAATCAAAATCATAACCTAAAGATATAAGCTAAATTATAAATAACCAAGAACAAAAGGCAGAAGATTTACAGAAAAAAAAATATCCCCTGTCAAAAATACAACCACAAACCAAAGAAGCAGGATAGGCAGTAAAGAGACGAAGAAACGACATCACTATCGGATCGTACACCCATGCGAACATCATAGGTATATGATTCAAGGGTGATGCTCCCATCCAACACCCCGCAGAGAGAGAGAGAGAGAGAGAGAGAGAGAGGAGAGAGAGAGGAGAGAGAGAGAGAGAGAGAGAGAGAGAGAGAGAGAGAGAGAGAGAGAGAGAGGCTTCTTTTCCTTTTTAAAAATCATAATTAGTTTTATCATCAATCCTACAATTCACTTGTATTGACTTCTCTATGCCCCCCCCCCCCCCCCACTCTCCCCCCCTTATTTTTTTATTACGACTTCAGCATAATTTATTATTTCATACATCTAAGAATGACACCAGCAACTCGGAACAGCAATTCGAAATAATAACAATAATAATAATAATAATAATAATATAATAATAATAATAATAATAATAATAATAATAATAATAATAATAATAATAATAATAATAATAATAACAATAATAATAATAATAATAATAATAATAATAATAATAATAATAATAATAATAATAATAATAATAATAATAATGTATTCAGCCCAACACGGATCCTATTCAATAATTTATAATAATTATCTTGTTTCCTAAAATAGAATTATTTAATTTACGTAGACAACATGCAGGATGGATAGCTCTTAAAACCTACTGAATACAAAGGAGAGTTATATTTATCTTTTGTTGCATGGCTGGCTAGTCGGTTGCAGACAACACATTGCATGGGCTACAACAACCACACAGTCGTACTTTGGATTTAAAACACACACAAACACACACACACACACACAAAAACAACACGTATTTAAAATTTGAGGATCACTTTCATCGATTCGATATTTGAAGGACGAGTTTTCTGGCCAAAATTTTAATTACGCTTTTGTATTTTTTCTCTTTTCAGAGTAAAAGATGGTTTACAGCTCTTTAGAAGTGTTTGTGTGTACGTGTGTGTGTGTGGGGGGGGGGGGGGGGGGGAGAGGATTTACGGTACTTGCACGCATATGGAGGAGTCAAAAAAGATGGGACATCTGAGCTTAAAAGCATTTGAACAAAAGAAGCCAGGAGCCAGTAAAAGCACAAAATGAAGTAATAGAGGATTTGAACACTTACAGGATCTGAGGTCATCAATAACACCGTTTAGAAAAATAGCACAATATCCCCCCCCCCCCCCCCCAACTCCTTCCCAAAGAGAAATGCGCTAAAATGTTAAATTAATTCATCTCCATAAATAGTATACACAACAATAATATCTATCAGGAAGAAGATTTACAAATAAAAAAGAAAATTAAAGTACACCATCTATCAAAAAAAAAAAAAAATTAAATAAAAGAAAAGATATAAAAAAGTTCTATGAATGAATTTGAGTGTTTCCCTTCCAGCTAACGGCCGTAAGAAGGGTTAGGACCAAAAAAAATAAATTTAAACACACACACACACACACACACAAAAGAACATGGAAAGTGAAACAAAATAATAATAGAAAAATAGATGACACAGCCAATGTGATCAATCTGGACCACTATCAGAGGTAAAAATTAAAAAAAAAAAAAACAACAAAAAAACACTCCTTTGAGTCGTTAATATCATTACTTTAGTTTTCAGTCAGGGCTTTTGAGTAGGACATAATTGTACAACATGCGTTTTTGTTACCTGTCTCTACAAAAATCTAACAGACCCAGCTATTCTACAAAACCTAACAGACCCAGCTATTCTACCAAACCTAACAGACCCAGCTATTCTACCAAACCTAACAGACCCAACTATTCTACCAAACAAAACAGACCCAGCTACCCTACGAAACCGAACAGACCCAGCTATTCTACCAAACAAAACAGACCCAGCTATTCTACCAAACCGAACAGACCCAGCTATTCTACCAAACCTAACAGACCCAGCTATTCTACCAAACAAAACAGACCCAGCTACCCTACGAAACCGAACAGACCCAGCTATTCTACCAAACCTAACAGACCCAGCTATACTACCAAACAAAACAGACCCAGCTATTCTACCAAACCGAACAGACCCAGCTATTCTACCAAACCTAACAGACCCAGCTATTCTACCAAACCTAACACACCCAGCTATTCTACCAAACCTAACACACCCAGCTATTCTACCAAACCTAACAGACCCAGCTATTCTACCAAACATAACAGACCCAGCTATTCTACCAAACCTAACAGACCCAGCTATTCTACCAAACCTAACACACCCAGCTATTCTACCAAACCTAACACACCCAGATATTCTACCAAACCTGACAGACCCAGCTATTCTACCAAACAGAACAGACCCAACTACCTAGTCAATGCTAGACGTGCAAGGGCAGGTTAGATAAAATCTTTAAACTGCTCCTGGAATCGGTCCGAGACCCTTTACATTAGAAGTGATAGATCTACCAACTGGGCTATCCGGACACCGCCATGCGACTCAAGCTTAACTGAAGTTAAGAGGTGCATCTCTGTTAATGCTCCTACAGTGAAAACCATTAAGCGTGAGAGTTAAGTGCACTTTTTTTGCATTGGTATCACTCTGCTGTTATTATTTTCCCAGCTAGAGCCAGAGAGCCATCGAGATCATTAACCTCAATCTGGTATTACGTTAGGGTAAACTATCAACTAGTAGTCATTCAGAGCCATTAGTGGTTTATCCCGGCTTCTATAGCATGAAACAGACAATAGCAATTGCTTGCTACCCTTTGGATAGGATGCTAGTCTATCGTAAAGTACTTTTCGTCAGATCTAAAAGACCTAGACACCCAATCACTGCTGGGTGGACAGGGGGGTCAGATCGATCTCGATCCCTTTGCGTGTGAAGCGAGTGCTCTACCAACTGAGCGATCGGGACCCCCTAAACTATCAAATGCCAAAAAAAAAAATCTAAAGCAAATGTGATCATAATTATCAACTTTTCATTATTTTCAGTTTTAAAATTTTCATTTCTTCACCTAAACAAAATGGCAGTGAGTAAAACTCAAGCAAGGTTATAAGCGGTTAACGTTTTTAGCATTTGGTTTATCCCAACATAATACCAGATTTGATTTGTCACATTTGATTAACAGTTAAAAGTCAATTCTACAGCATGAAACAATATTAGATATTGTAAAACAATTTTCAACAACAATTTGAGGACTGGTATTAAGAAAGAAAAGAAAAAGAAAAAAAGGGATTTATGAGCATACATATTCTTGTACTATTTGCATGACAATGAGGAAAAAAGTGACAATTACAGACATGATTGGAGAAAATGCTTTGTTCAAAAATTGAAATTGAAGATGATTCTTAACATCATTATTACAATTACCAGTATATATTAAATCTCATCTCACCCAGATCTGCCACAGGAAATCAACATAAAATCTTATTTTCTTTGAAAACTTTGTTGTTGTTTTTCTATAAAGTTTATAATTTATAACAAAGTGAATTTCAACTTTCTCTTCTACAAATCATTATCTGGAAAATAAAAAAAATTTTAGTAACAATTTTTAAAAACATATCCATTTCTAAGCCCAGCAATTATTTCCCCCCAAATTTTCCTCTAATGTAGATTTTAACGATAAAATTTAGTGAGGGAAAAAAATCCATATTTATTAACTCTGAAGATGCAGATTTTGCTTCTTCTCACCAATGGAAGAGTCGGTGAGTGAGAACATCAGAAAATAAACTTAAAAGTATAACCAACCTGTACTGGAGCGAGTTTGCCCAGTTTCTCCACATGTTTCAGGCAATTGTTTTCTGTGGCCTGACTGATCAAATGGAATAAATAGCTCCCCTTGCGAATGATGAGTCAAGTCATTGGAATCAGGGGATAGATCAGCAGATGAACAAGGATGAGTATCGCTGTCACCTCCTATTTTAAAGAAGCTGTGAAATTCACTTCCAAGAGGCCCATTCAGTTCCTTTAAACTACTCATTCTATCAGCAATTGGTTAGAACGTATTTGTAAAATTCAAACTGAAAGGGTAAAAAAAAAAAAAAATAAAAAACACATTATGAATCTATTTTTTAAAAAAGCATGTTAAATATAAAGCAATTTCTAAATCAATGATCCTGTTAGCATTATATTAAGACATTTAAATGTTTCAAGCAAGTTTTTTTTTTTTTAATAAAGCTTAAAAACCTATGCAAAAAACATTTTTAAAAAATAAAATACAAAAGCAAAGCAAATCACTCCTGACATTTTATTCATCTTTAGAACTAAACATAATTGTTTAACACATTACAGTGTAAAGAGAAGATATTTCTGGTGAAAATATAGAGAATACAATATAAGTTTCTTATTCACTGTCAAATTAAGTAACTAAATACATATTACAGTTTATAGCCAATAGGCCAATACCCTGTCCTAGGGCTCAATTGAATTGTTTGAATCCCAGATAAGCGTTGGATCTTTTATACTATTAGGCTTGTGTGTTCTGTGAACGCATTTGAGTATGTGCTACATGTGTAGTGTGTGATGTCAATCATCTTAAGCTATTTATAATATACATTCAGCAAAGCCAATTTGGAACGATATAAGCTTCAGTAACAAGTAATTATAATAAGATGAATCCATTGAGAAAGTTATGGGTGCAGGTTCTCCTTTCTCAAGGCAATCATTTTTTTTTAAGCAAAAGGCAAAAATAATTAGAAGCAGCATGACAAGTTTGAAAAATGCTTATCAGCATTAAAACCAATTGAGGCATAAGCAAGCTGTTAACCACACCAAATTTTTGTAAAAAACACTGAATGAAATGAGTAAACAAAAGCAGTGCAAATGGCTCGGATATTTATCGAATTAAATGTTTACATGACATAGAAGAGTAGAGCGCAAGGAAAAACAAAAGTCTTCCAAAACGTTGGGGATTTTTTTGTTGTTGCTGTTATTAAGTAATCATTGTATTAAAATATTTTTTTTTTCCAAAAACATAATGGAAAAATAAACACCCTCATTGAACAATGTTAAATTTTAAAGCAGACATAAACTTTAAACATCCAAAATAATGAAGCTAGTCAGAACGACAAAAATGAAATTGACAAAGCATTGCAATATACGATCCAAAGGACCAAGATCCCCATGTATAAAACCTCATTCGATTCCTTGTGTAAGAAACGTGCATTTATTACTTTATGATGTGCTTAGAGGCCAGTATTGTCAGTTTGATTTTTTACCCTAAAAGTAAACTTTCTCATCAGATCAAAATTAATAAAATCAGGAGTTAATGATTTCAAAGGCTGGATTTGAGGTCACAGTAGAAATCAGACCATTTCGACTTATACAAGACCAACTAATACATCTTTTTTGTTCACACATGACCTTTTGACGTTTGCCTTGCAACTATGTGTAAAATGAAATGGCTCATATATACAACAATAAGTTCTTATAAATGTTACCTACAATCAAAATCGGAATATTGTCCAGAGACATGACAAATACCCTTTTGAAATTAATTCCCTAGCCACTCCTGCATTAACAAAAAACAAAAAAAAAAACTTAAATGAGCAAGACAGGATTTAACAAAAACTACAAAGACCAAAAAGTGTGGTCTGAGTAAAGCCCTAAATAAAATTTTTTAAAAGTATCCTAGCTTGTTTGGGAAGAAATTCCATATACAGGTGCCACTTCGACTATTAGTCAATAAACTTAGCGACTCATTTTGAATCGGTTTTATTTATCCAAAGAAAAAACAAAAACAAATTGACCTCTGACCTCTGTCAAGCCACAATAAGGAGTTTTATTTTTACGGTAAAAAAATTTTCAGTCGAGCAAAAGTTGTGCAGCCATTTTGGTTAATTATCAGTTGCATATGAGAGTCTCAGGCATTCAAAATTTAACAAAATAAAGACCCCAATTGTAGACGTAAAATTTATCCATACAATATCAATCCTACCAGTCCAGTGTCTTTAGATCAATAAAGCTTAAATTGTGACTCCAGGTGAACAACTCTAATTTTACATTAGTCATTTGTGGAGCCTGTATATGGAATTTATCCCACATATATATATATATATATATATATATATATATATATATATATATATATATATATATATATATATATATATATATATATATATATATATATACGACCACTTTGTTGTGTTCAGGCTGTGCTGTTATCTTAAGTTTTCATTCTACGAAAACATAAATTCTTGGTCTTAATTCTTTTCTTTTCTCATTAATAAAAGCTCAGGCTTAGTAGCTTTTTGTCCCTTATTATAAATAACATGGGTAAAGTAAACGCATACAATATCAAAAATGGATACAAATGGACTAAAGTAATCTTTGTGATGGAGCTGGTTTGCAACTGATACAGACATTCTAACGGCTATGTGGTCTAGTGGTACGACACTCGCTTTTGGATCCGAAGGTCCGGGGTTCAAGCCTCGTTCGGCACATAGTTGAGTCCTTCCACAAGACTCTTTACTCACATTCTCTCACTGTACTCAGGTGTAAAATGAGTACCTGGCCGTCAACAGCGCTGTCTCTGTCCGAAGAAACAAAATGTAATATCGCCTAACAGGCGTCATGTCCTGTCCTACATATTAAGTGTTGCTGTTGACCAGGGACCCCTTGTAAAGCGCTATGAGCACGTTTAGTGGATATTGCGCGATATAAAAATCTAAAAAATAAAAAAAAAAACTTAACTGATGCTATGCTGATCATTAGCATTAGATTGAAGTGACAGAAAAGTAGGGGTTTGGGGTTGAATGCTTTGAAAAGCTAGAGAGGGATTTCTAGTCGAGAATCTTAGACTTAGACTAGGGAGTTTAATAGAAATTCTAAATGTACCTCACACACTTGAAACCAATGTCATATGAAAGAGCTGGCAACACAGATTACAAAACAGTTTGAATTTTGTTTCTATCTTGATTAGAAATGTAGTTACGGTAGTTCAAAGACTGAAATTTCAGACCGTTTTTACCCCAAAATTACCATTGCAAAGTTGTGACCGAAATCGCGTGATGTTAATAAAAAATGGTTTTTAAAACAGTCAATATGGAGTTCTTATCATATATTGTATACCAAAATGTTTGTCATATCGAGGACAATGCATTTACATTAATAAAGAGGAAGATAAACAGTTCAAATTAACACATTATTACATAATATGACGCAAATGTTACATAATCAAAAACTCGGCTAGACATAAGAAACAATTTGCTCTATCACTTTTGGATTTATCCCCAATATCTCACTGAAACAATTGCAAATAATTACCCTCTGTTAATTAATACATAGAGAATAAAAAAGGGTTTGAGAGTATTTAAATGAAAAGATATAAGCATGTTGTGTAATGACATAATGAGTTTATTTTTACCTATGGCAATTTAATTGCATATAAATAAAATGGTAGATTGAAAAAGTTCAAATAAATTGAAACTGATTCCCTATTATAATTAGAAGGAAAGTTCTGGCTTTTAATACTTTAAAAAATTATGCTGAACCACTTTGGGTTTATTGCTTTACATCATTTGAATTGACAATTAATATAATTTTATCCCCCCCCCCCCCCCTTCTCTCTCAATGTATGGGGGTGTCAAAACTAATAGAACTTCTTACCATAATAATTATTAAGGCTAAGGCCTTTAGAAT
Organism: Berghia stephanieae; assembly: GCF_034508935.2. NCBI lineage: Eukaryota > Metazoa > Mollusca > Gastropoda > Nudibranchia > Aeolidiidae > Berghia > Berghia stephanieae. Next base: position 32,885,766 of record NC_088367.1, on the reverse strand, counting down.
ATGGATACAAATGATAACAAACATATCTAAACATATGGGAAAGAAACTTGATGACTTGATGGCAAAGTAAAATAAAATTAAATTAAAGCAATTGGTATTTTTAAAATATCGATATTATTGATATCGGATTTCACAAAGAGAAGAAATATACGAACTTTTAAAACAAAAACTATAAATGCCTATAAATAAAGTTGGAAAGTATGTATTTCAAAATAAAAACATAGTAAATAATAGTACTGAAAATATTATGGACTAAATTTAACATAATACATAACTAAATTTAAAATATCGATATGAATATCGATATCGCCCGGCAGCCATGATGAAAAGATCTGTAAACAAGGCATTTCTGCGCCGAGTTAAAAGGTGTCTGCGCATCGATATAGAGCCCTGAAATTTGGCATGAATAAAGTTTAGATGTTATTCTAAAAACAAGCGTTTAAATTTTAAAAACACACGCGGTAAACAAAAAAATAAATGCATTTGAAAATTGCCAAATTTTAACTTCATATAACTTCTGGAATTATTAATTGGCACCATTTAAAAGGAAATTGAAAGACGAAAATAATGATACCAAAATATCTGCGATATTCCTCTTTATAATGAAGTTATGCATCTTTAATTGAACCCCCCAAAACGCGAACGGCAATTTCCAGTCACAACTTTCCTATGGGCGAGTTGGGTCAAAATTTGACTGCCACTGATGCTGCTCACTAAACTGCCTACTTAGACTGGATTATTGACAATTCCTACAACTACATCTTATTAATGTTTCGATTAGGTATCATTCACTCATTTCCTCCATTTAAGTTGTTAAGTAGCTCTTACAATGCTTATCCAATACGAATGATGTATGCACACATCTTAACACTGATTATATTGACCCTTACTCTTCAGCCCCCTCCCCCCCCCCCCCCCCCACTCCCCTCTCTCTCTTTCAACTTTCAAAATCTTGGATTTGATGGATTACACTGTTTCATAATTGACATTTATTGTTTGCCGTTTGATTTTGATTTAATTGATTTCTCAATTTTTTATTCTGAAAATAAGGAGACAAACTTAAATAGTTAAGCCATTCGATTGTTAATCAATGTGAGAAATTACAACAATGCCATGGCACATGGCAACAATAACACTAACAGTAACAAGGATACAGAGTCAAAAAGTGTAGGACTAGGACAGTTAAATAATTCTTCTCAACCGAGCTGTACTGTACCTATTTGCAGGCTTACTTGGCCTACTCTCCTTTCCAACTCCAACAACAAACATTCAACGTATTATACTGAGCTACTTAGCTCCTAAGACAGCCTCATCGCGACTAAAACCAACATTATGTAAAATTATCTAATTTAATGAAGGCCAATGGCCAATGCCAATGGCCAACGCCAATGGGCAATGTGGCCTTGGTCAACACAAGCGCAGGTTCACAGGGGCTCTAATTTCCGACAAAAATCACTTATGAGTGAAACATACACTCGTTTATATTAGGTTCGATAATAGAAGCGGGACACTATTGAATTGAAAACCAAACAATACGAAAATTACCTGTTATTCTTTTAAGAAGACCAAAAGTATGTAATTATTCAATAAGGTAATGTCGCAATTTTATGTACGAATGCCAGATAGTTTTAACAGATATATGTCATCTTAAGATTAAGTCAAATATATCACTGCCAAAAAATTTTCGACTTGAAAATCGAAATTAACCACCACACTCATATTCTATTACCAATAGCATGGGCCTTGATTCTAACAGAATATAAAGTGTCTTCCTTTATCAACGGTAAATGTATCGTAAAACAAGTAAAATTTCAAAGTTCAAAATAAAAACTGACCAAAATACAAATTTATCCATGCTTAACAAAGAACTCAACTTCCAAACTGGCATTCCAATTTTTTTACATTCGATCCCCAGCCTTCATGGCCTTCACCTCACACCTCACGATGAAACCGGTCTGAACCGCCGCAAATGTGCGATGATGCAAAACAAGACGAGCCCCCAAGAATAAGCCAATCAGATCATCGAAGTCAACGTCCTCGGAATACCGAAACACCATGACCTTTTCATCCATCAGCTGTTCACAATAATACAATAATAAAGCCGCGACATACCGAAAAGGCAATTTATATTTAAAAGCGTTGCTAAAAATAAATATAAAGCAGTTGCCACTATTGAAAAGTTAAACAAAATGTGTTTGTAAGAAGGAGAGAGAGAGAGAGAGAGAGAGAGAGAGAGAGAGAGAGAGAGAGAGGATAACACACACACACACACACACACACACACACACAGAAATATATTAAGAAATGAGTATATAACTCAGAGAGATTGTCAATATGTTTGTTTGTTTGTTTTTTATCTTGTGATGAAGTGGAGTCACGATAATGTTAAGAAACGTTCATGTAAAATCTACGAGTTACACCTGATAAGAACAAGAAATGTCATGTTTTGTCAGTAGGTAAGTAACAATATTGAAACTTGGGAGCAGGCACCGTTGTAAGATAAAAATCTAAGCATGTGTGTATATAAAATTAAAAAATTAAATAAAATTGAGCTTTTATATAGCGCAATATCCACTTAACGTGCTCAAAGCGCTTTACAAGGGGTCCCTGGTCAACAACAACATTTAACATGTAGGACGAGACATGACGCCTGTTAGGCGATATTACAATTTTTCGGACAAAGACAACGCTGTTAACGGCCAGGTACTCATTTTACACCTGAGTACGGTGAGAGAATGTGAGTAAAGAGTCTTTTCCAAGGACTCAACTATGCGTCGAGCGCGAGGCTCGAACCCAAGACCTTCCGATCCGAAAGCGAGTGTCATACCACAAGACCACATAGCCGCACATATAGCCGTATATGTGCCACGTAGACCAGTAATCAGAAAGTCTGAGGTACGATCCCCAGTCGAGGCAGACTGATTTTAATTTTATTTTTTTTTCTTGTTATTTTCTTTCTTGCTTTGTCTGGCACCTTTCATATATACTTGTTTATAGTAAGTAACAATAAAACTTCGTTTATCGCTTTATTTGTCATCAGTGAAAAATGATATATTTAAAAAAACAAAAAACAAAGGACTTTCTTCTCAAATATAAACCGATTGACACAGTAAGAGAGAGTCTGAGAGGATGTCTATGCGCTTATCCAAAAGATCTTATTATATGTAGTTAAAGAGAAGCAACGGAGGCCGTACTGAAATAATGAGAAGTTTTATCACAAACGTAACCCGGATACGACGAGTTCGCCGGGACCGACCGACGGTCGAACTTCGTTGAATGTCAGATATAATTAATTCTTATCAAGAAGGATAAGGAAAAAAAAATATTTTTAAAAGGAGCTGGAGTATTTTCATGTAATCTTTAGGTGCGACCTTACGTTGGATTTAAGGCAAAACCAGCTTAAGTACTTGCTTGTCACTCGAAGCAATCAACCCTATTTTAAGATGAAATACTTTGAGAAAAGAGATACAACTTGTATAAAGAATAATGGGGACATTTCGAGCCTCTGATTTAATTACGGTGTGAACGCAAGAGGATTTGTTTGTTTGTTTTAAGGGTTTTATGGCGCTTGCTACACATTTAGGTCATAATATCAGCGCCAGTGAACAGGAAGAAAATGGGATAGTAAAAAGTTCTAGAATTACAATTAACAAGAAAAGGGAAGACAAAGCTTATTATATAGTTGAAATAGGGAACAGATGTAGATTTTGAGAGCACACTATCAGTGTAGTTAGTTTGAGATCACCTAAATTCATCCTGACACAAGCACAGGTACCCACCCATAGGAACACACTCAAATGTTTACAAATCATATAATATATGTAAAACAAATATGAATACAGTGCATAACAGAGAGATGATTTACAAAACAAAGAATATAATCTCCCCAAACTCTAACTATATAATATTTGACTGTTTCCCTCCCAGCCAAGGTATCCGGCCAGATTCAGGAAAAAGCAAGTAATCTCATTACAAGACAAAGACAGAAAGCATGTTGGAACTTAGATTTAGGGGTATAGAAGACACAGTAAGCGCCTCCTCCCTCCCCACTATGGGAGGTCAGGAATCCCAACCATCAAGAGAATTTGATCAAAATGAGCCACGTCTTGTAACAGTAACAGTAAGGGCGAATACACACTCAGGGGTGAAAATGACTGGTCACTAAAAAGGAGGAAATTTTTCAGCGCTTAGATCAAGAACCATCCATGCAAAAATGACCTATAAATTTAAATTTCATTAAAAGTTATTGTGATGCAATCCAAAATGTGTCCCCCAGCAATTTCTGACATCACTCGGAGGAATTTCAAAAACTGAAAGTGTAATTATAACATGGTGGTTGTAGTAATGGTAGTGGTAGGGATAATGATGTGGTGGTGGTTGTAGTAGTTGTGGTAAGGAGGATGATGTGATGATTGTTGTAGTAGTAGTGGTAGTCGCCACATACATCTCCCGTATTCACAGATTCACTAATGCCCACATCCCATTGTTTCAAGTTGACCAGAGACGCCAACTTAAAATTTGGCTCACGTAAATTTCAGAAACAATTCCGAACAATTTCAATGCTTAAACAGGAATTTCTGCAAACAAAATATAATCTATTGAGATCTATAATCATCCTAATACCCCTTGTTTCAAATCAAGTAAAGTTCCAAAACCAATTTCTGACGTATAATATATTAAAATGGATGGTAGGTGTGGTGGTAATAATGATATGATGGTGGCTGTTGTAGTGGTGGCAGTAACGATAATGTATGTGGTTGTGGTGGTTACAGAAGTGGTGGTTGTAATATTGTTGTGTTAGAGGAGGTTGTAGTAGTGGTGGTAAGGATGTGGTAGTGATTGTTGTTTTAATGGTGATAGTGTTGTGATGATGTCGTAGTGGTGGTGGCAATGATGGTGATGACGATGATGTGGGGAGGTGGTTGTAGTAATGGTGGTGCTTCATGAAATGATGGTGTGGCGATGGTGGTCGTTGTAGTAGTAGTGGCAGTGATGATGATGATGATGATGATGATGATGATGATGATGATGATGATGATGATGATGATGATGGTGATGATGATAGTGGTGGCGGTGGTGGTGATGATAAGGTTTGTACTTGAACGTGAAAAGAGAGAATGATGGCTGATGTGAAAAGGATATGATCCACTTTATAGATTTAGGTTTGCCTGACAGAGGGAAAGATAGTGTATGTTTGTGTGTGTGTGTGTGTGTGTGTGTGTGTGTGTGTGTGTGTGTTTTGTTTGTTTTTAAGGGTTTACGGCGCCTGCATAACATTTAGGTTATATCAGCGCCAGTGAAAAGGAAGAAAATGGATAGTAAAAAGTTCTAGAATTACAATTAAAGCACCCAAGAAAAAGTAAGACATAGGGGAACGGATCAAAAAGGGATCAGATGTAGATTCAAAGAGCATACCACCAATGTACTTAGTTTGAGATCACCTATAAGTCTCATCCGGGC
>NC_088367.1:32830306-32877806 GCF_034508935.2 Berghia stephanieae | reverse complement strand
AGTAAAACACACGGAGTAGTCACACTCATTTCAAATTGTAACCTAATTAGAGAAGAGGGGTGATGCCTTCTTTATTTGCTCACCGTACTTCATTGTTACTTCGATAATTTAATAAAATTTGAAATTTATCCCCATTAACGGAGATAATGGCATCGCCCAAGGCGTTGATCGAGTTGTTCGTGGCGTTGATACACACACGCAACTCCCTCCCCCCCCCTCCCCCCCCCCCACACACACACATTAGAGGGCAGCGAGCATTGAAGAGTAAGAGAGAGACGTGAAGTTATAATAAGAGGGGGTGGATGAGGTGATAAGAGGGGTCGATGGTGACTTTTCGCCAGATCTAACAAACTCAGCTACCCATTCATTGCTGAGTAGACAGGGATTCAGAAAAAAATCGACTGCACCCGGGATCGATCTCTGGCCCTTTGCGTATAAAGAGAGTGCTCTATCAACTGAGCTATCGGGGTCCCCAAATATTCTATTGGACCTTTTAAAAATACAGACGTTATAACTGGGTTTTTTGGACGGAAGAAACTAATGAAACTCATATTACTTGATTAGTTAAAACACCAAACGAAATTTTAATATTATTGTATTATTTTAAATGACAACAATGCGATAGAATGGAGTGGCGACAAGAGATGGACAAAAGAAAACAAAAAATCAGACTTGCAACTTGCTAGGTTCGACACACACACACACACACACACATCTTTAGTAGTCACATACATTTCAAACAATAACCCATTAGAGAAGAGGGGTCATGCCTTCATCATAGATCATTGTCATTGCGATCATTATGGTGTAGTAAATTTTGAAATTTACCCCGTATAATGGAATCGTCCAAGGCGTGCGCCTCCTGTTCCCCCCATCTCACACACGAAAGGGCGGTTTGCGGAGTGGAGGGAGGTGGTCGTCTGCCTCTATGGTCGTCTGTGTCGTTTAGTGTATGGCAAAGGGGGGTGGGTGCGATTAATTAAGTGGGATGGGTGGTGATTGGTGGAAGATAGGCAAAGGACCGAGGCAACGAATCGCTGGGGAAGTAGTATGGCGCGAGACCGTTGAAAGGTGATAAGAAGTGAGGACCGCCGGCGGTCTTCCTCTTTGGGACTGGACCACGGTTCACAGCTAAAAGACCGTGGGACCGGTCCTCGGTCCGGTCCTCAGCGCGGCACTAATGTGAGGTGGTTGTAGTAGTGATAGATGGGATGATGTGGTGGTGGAGGATGTAGTTGTATTGGTAGTAGGAATGATGATGTGGTGGTGGTTGTTGTAGTAGTGGTGGTAGGGATGATGTGATGGTAGTTGTAGTAGCTGTAGTGGTGGTGGTGGTAGGGATGATGATGTGGTGGTGGTTGTAGGTAGTAGTAGTGGTGGTGGGGATGATGATGTGGTGGTAGGGATGGTGATGTGGCGGTGGTTGTAGTAATAATGGTGATAGGAATGATGATGTGATGGTTGTTGTAGTATAGGTGGTGGTTGTATTAGTAGTGGTGATAGGGTTGTTGATGTAGTGCTTGTGGTGAGTCTTTTTAAAAGGCGGAAAAGTGATGGTGATGGGCGGAGATAAACCACCATTTAGGTGGAAATCCGCCTTTAGGCGGAAGATTCTCAGCCCTGACACTGGAGACTGGCTCCGACGACCCCGCACTGCCGTCTTAAGGATAAAGACGCCGGCACGGACAAATTACAAAGAATAAAGAGAAGAGCCGCTAGACCTACCCATACCAAGCATCTGACGCACATAATTTAAAGATTTTGTTGAAATTTGATGCTGTTGTATTTTTCCCACCGTTTTGGCTGTAGTTGATTTGTTTTGTTTCAATTTGATCAACTTATCTTTACACATTGACTGAATTACAGCGTTTTACAGATAAAGATCTGAACAAGTGTGTATGAAAGGTGCCAGCCAAAGCAAGAAAGGAAAATGGAAGAAAAAACCATCCCAAAAAATCAGTCGACCTCGCCTGATTTTTTTGGGATGGTTTTTTTCTTCATACCTTTAGACCACATAAGTTTGACTAATATCATGGAATCTTCAAGAAGCTCCATATAAGTCTCGCTTAAAGGAGATGACAGGGTGGTCAAAGATTATAGATTTTTAAATAATCATGCACTTCATTATAGAACAATATCCAATAAATATGCCCAAAGCGCTTAATAACAAGTGATCCCAAGCCAACAGCAACATGCAGTACAAGACATGGCACCTGTACTGTAAGGCGATATTACAATCCTTTCTTTTTTTTCAACAAAAATATATGTGTTACTGGCCAGGTACTCATTTTACACCTGTGCATGGTGAGAAAGTATGAGCAAAGAGCTTTTTGTTTGTTTGTTTTTAAGGGTTTTTGCAGCACTTGCAATACATTGAGGTCATATCAGTGCCAGTAAAAAGGAAGAAAATAGGATAGTAAAAAGATTTAGAATTACATATAATTAAAGCACCCAAGAAAAGGTAAGGCAAAGGGGAATTGGTTCAAATATGAAACAGATGTAGATTCCAAGAGCACACTATCAAAGTACTTAGTCTGAATCACCTAAAAGTCTCATCCAGACACAAGCACATCACAGGCTCCCCACTAATAGGAATACACTCAAATGTTCACAAATCATATATAATACGTAAACAAAACATAATAGAGTGCATAACAGAGAGATGATTTACAAGACAAAATATATCATCTCCCAAAACTCTAACTATACATTTGACGATTTCATTCTCAGCTAGGGTATCCGGCCAGGGCCTGGACAAAACCAAGTTATCTCATTCCAAGACAAAGACAGAAAGTATGTTGGAAAACAGATAAATATTGGGGGATAGAAGACACAGTAAGTGGCTCCCTGCCCACTATGGGAGGTGAGGTACCCCCACCCAGAAAGAGCTTTTTCAAAGGATTCAACTTTGCACCATCCATAAGAGGACTCAAACCAAAGATCTAGCACACGGGTATAAAGTCGATAAATTGTACTAAATCCTAAGAGCAATCTAACGAGTGTCTTAGTCTTAAGAGTTTGATTAAACAAATGTATGACAGACAAGAACACTGGATCACCACGACTCAAGTAATAATATTGAGCAAAAGATCAAATGAAATAATTAAAAATAAAACTAAATGAAAAAGGTAGAATGGAAAGAAAATATACTTCTGAATAAAATGATTAAAAAAAAACAACAAAAAAACACAAAAACACCCTGTTGTTTGGATTTTTATCTCATTTATTGCAATTTTTAACAAGGATACTAATGAAAACTAAAACTGGGTAGTAACCTACGTGCACTTAGTTGCAGGTCTGATAACCAATTCTTTATGGGCTCATAGTTGTAATGGAAATCTAAAAAAATGATACAAAATATCATCCATTACAATGGTAAACTAGGCCCATAATTACATTCGGATGTCAGACCTGCATATATGTACATATTGGTGGTAATGCAAATATCTTTATTCATACCAGACGTGGGCAACCAGTGATCTCAACAGGAAAGCAATCGGTCACTCATCACAGGATGCCGATAGCATGAGTATACAAAGCCAAAGTGATATAAAAATGCATAAAATAGTTTAAATCTTTGAATAAATCCATACAAACTTGATGGATCACATGATGTTCAGCTTTGCAATCCTCTGATATTATTTAATTTCTTACTGTGAATGGCAAACAAGTGAGGAAAACAGTCAAATTGGCCACACAAATATGATTCTCGTGGAATGCTATATTGCACTGTGACAGTGTGATAATAGGTGAAGGGTAGATGGGTCGGAAAACTCAATCCCCTGATTATAAATACTAAACATTTTCCCCAATTGCCAACTCCGAAATTGTAAATTTATTTGTCTTAAAAGCCGCCTATTTTTAATCATTTCTATTTAATAATTGAAAGGGTATGCTGTTCAAAATGGTACATAATTGAATTTGAAATTGTATATGCGTTGGTACCATGAAATGAGTGTTGTACTCTCAAATATTGTAAATAGTAAACCAATCAATAAATTGTCTTTATGGACAATAAAGTTCATATTATTATTATTATTATTATCATCATCATCATTATCAATTTACCTACTCTTTTACAAATTAGAATAACAATATATCTGAATCAATATGCGAATGCATGAAATGATCTTTAAAACTTTTTCGTACTCCAGTCCACTTGTATCAACATCGTCATATTTGGAGGATCAGCAGTACCTAGTTACATATTTAGTAGTAAATAAACATTCATATAATAATCAAATGTTTTTTTTATATCAAAATTCTATATGCTTTGTGCTGCCCACTTGGTACTCATTATTACGTAGGGTAGTTATATCATCCCATGATAAACGAGGAAAAATGCTGCTTTCTATAATTGAATAACTGCATAATTTTATGCAAGAACAAAAGAAAGGAACAATACTCCTATTGGTAAATAATTATCTCACATCAAATGACTTTTCTGTCTTATAATTTTTCTGTTTACAATTAATTAAAATCAACTCTTTTGATAAACAAAAACATCTAAATATCAGTAAAATCATGCTTAAAATTTTTGAAATGATTTGATCATCCGTATAATATGGAGAAAAATTCAATTTATGTTGTTTTGACAAAAATTACATGTATGTTAAGTTTTGACAAAAATTTTATTTACATATATGTAAATTCTGACAAAGACTAGAGGACATAACAATCTTTTCACTTTCTACTTCATCAATTTAGCTTTCAACAAGTAAAAAATAATAATGTAACATCCAGAAAAGATTTCTAAGATTCAAAATTTAAATTTGAGTAAATAAACAATCCAAGATAACATCGATAAATCTCGACAATAAAATTAATCCAATACAATACAAGTAGAATATTTATAAAGACAAAATTGATACAAACAATTAAAATAACAACAACAAACAAATAATAACAACAATATCTCGAAGTCAAATACCTCCGGTTTCAATGTTTTGAGTTTTTTAACCTAATAGCATCGGTTAAAATTTGAAAACGTGATTCAGCCACCTTTTCAGTGTGGGAGTACCTCTGGTACTCTCTGTCTCTCTTTGTTCTTTGGTTCCCCTAGAGAGAGACAACTGCACTGTGAGTATTTCACTATGTATTATAAGTTGGTTTTATAATCAAATTAATTTCCTCATTGTGTCAATATGTTTGCCGTGTAATCATTTAATAATGGTATAAAAACGGTCATGAAATAAGAGTAAAGTTTAGACCGCATTTTCAGTAGGAACATTTTCAGGTTTGGCAAAGTGTCGAGATTTTTGTTCCAGGTTTCAGCACTTCTTCCTGCTGGCACCCAAGGAATAATACTTGGCCAGATGGGCTTAAATTTCATCTTTAAAATAAAAATTATTAACCGTTTTAAGTCTGATTCCAACAAAATTTCAAGTAAACGAGAAGACTAGGTTGTAAATATTCACAAAAAATAAATCACAATATTTATCCCATTTCAACATAAAGATGGATTATCATCATCATCATGGCTTATCCCTCCTGGGCGTGGCCTCCGTAACTGCCAACCAAAACAAGCTTCTGTCCTGAGCCATCCTTCCACATTCAGTCACTGGCTTATTCATCCATTCGCTGATGTCTTGTTACCATCTTCTTCTTGGTCTCCCTCTCCCTGTTTTCCATCCACAACAACCTAAAGAAAATTTTTTTTTAGGGACACCCTTAAGCGCAAAACTATCATGAACTGATTAGAATATGGATTTTAAAAAATAAAACAATAATTTTTGTAAACTGATACACTACAAGAGTTCATGATGTCACGCTCATGCTTCAAGAGGAAAACTGGCTAAAGCTTTCGTCTACTTCTTTAAATTTGTTTCAAAACAGGTAGGACATAAACAACAAATCTATGAAGACTCAACTGTGTCTAAGAAAGCCGTGCAGCAACGGAAACACTGATCATAAACTTCATTGAAGGCATTCTTGTTTGTGTGCTGGAACAGAAAAAAAAAGAAATCAAATGAGAGACAGATAGGTTAATCCAATATACAATGAAAATTAGCTGGAATTTAGTAATGTATCTATGTCTTTATTGTTTTCTTTTGTGGCTGAAGAAGGGTTATGAACCCAAAACGTTCTGTTTTTGGTATTTTGTTCTTTTTTATAAGCTGTTATATTCATTTTTGTTTATTATTTTTTACAGGATATTTTGCTAGTACAGTAGAACTCGGAAATAGCGAGTTCGACGGGTCCACTCATGATTACTCGCTATTCCCGAGTTGCCAGGAAAGGTCACTCGGCCGTACAAAAATATGGAAAGACAATGTGTGTGTGTGTGTGTGTTTGTGCGTGTGTGCCGCGCGAGCGTGCAAATGACTGTGTGTGGATAAAGTGGGGTGGGGGCGGGGTTGAACACGGCCTTCGTTAACTACGTAATGATGGCCACAAGTTGAAGTTGATCCACCCCTTCCATTTCCATCAAGATTTCGTGTATGTGTGTGTGCGAGTGTTTGTATGCACTAGGCATGTTTGATGAGGTAAGCAAGCGCATCACTCAATCACTGACCCACTGAAATGATGGTTCCACGCTCCCCTCTCTCGCTGATCGTGTCGTTCGTTAACGAATGCGACTCGCTGACCGATGCTGCGAAGTGAGACATGTTGACATGTTGGCTGCCAGTGCTTACCTCGCGCGCCGCGTGGCACCACATTGGGTGAATAATTGACCCCCACACGCACACAAACACCCAACCCCCACCCAAATTTGTTTTGCCTACTATGTACTCTAGACTAGGCTACTATGTAATATTACTCGTAACGAAAAATAAGAAAAGAAAAGAAGCTAGGCTAAAAATATTTAAATCGCCCTTGACTGGTGTTTTGCTTTACTTCGTTAGAAGTCCTAGGCTGGGGCAGGAAATGCTCGTTATTTACGAGTTGACCTCTTTTTCATACTCGCAACTTGCATGCTAATTTTATTGACTCAAATAAGAGAAAAAAAACGGGGATTTAGATTTTACTTGCTATTTCCGAGTTCTCGCTATTTCTGAGTAAGTTACTTTCATGTTCTATTGTACTTGGCTGACTACTCTCCCTATTTTGAGCACCTAATATTATAGAATAGATTACAGAATTCCTTTATTGATCTTCATATGTCTTAACAATTTAGCCCCCTTTTATCTTCTTGAATTAATTAACCGTAAAGCCTTGAACCAGAAGCTTTCGGTCATCACGCCTCACCACTCTATCATCTGTACCAAAAAGCAATTTAAAATCTTTTGGTGATCACTCTTCTCAATATTATGTACCTGAACTCTGGAATACCCTGCCGCAAGAAATTAGAGAAATTGAGAATATCTCAAACTTTAAATATGCTTTAAAACCCCACTTTTTCACAACTCATTTCATACTGTGCCGACTGTAATTTGAGTATAGTAGTTCTTTAGCAATGTGTATTTTGTTTTCATGTTTAATTTTGACTAACTATGTTCATAACGAAATTCATTATCAAAAAAGCACATTAAGATGTTTGGTTCATGGAGAGTGCTCTACAAGTGCCATTTTTATTATTATTATAAAAACATTTCACTGAAAAGTAGAGAGCGGTGGGAGCTGCCTGAAGTTTGGGATAGTGAAATACTAACGGGAGAGTGAAAATGGAGAGGCTTCTGATGGGAACAATACAGCTGTACTGTTCCCATCAAAAGCCTCTCCATTATGACTTTTTCGTTAGTATTAACATTTCACTCCAAACTGCATTTAACTGACTCAAATTTCGAGAACCATTGTCTTTATGTAACTATTTTGTAATATTTGAATTCCCACTGACTATTCTTTCTATCTATTCTTATCTAATAAGCAACCTATTTGTCACATAAAAGACAGGGATAGGATGACGAAATTTACACATTTTATAATTAGTAATATTAATAATAATAATAATAATAATAATAATAATAATAATAATAATAATAATATTAATAATAATAATAATAATAATAATAATAATAATAATAATAATAATAATAATAATAATAATAATAATAATAATAATAATAATAACAGCAACAATTCAAGAAGGTGGGAAGGCAGGGGTGGAGAGAATGAAGGAAATATGTAAATTACAAATGAATACTATTTACGATGTCGTAGGAAGATCATGTGGAGAACGTAGTAGTCTTAACATATAGAAATGACATAGCCTACTTACCACTGTGTAATAAGGGTCTTCTATAATCTTCACTTTTTGTGGATCATACATTCCTAGAAGCTCAATTTTTGCTGTCGACTGGGGTGTTTTCACTTCATCTATATCTCTTTGAAAAAACATAAATGAAAACTGTTTAACATTGTCAATGAACACGACATTGCATAACTTTTTTAAGACAGAGCATTTTCGATAAAGAAGGGTCCTGGTATAGATTTGTGGCCGAAAATATGGAAATCTCAAACAAACAGGCCAGGTCCCAACTTGTTCAAGATTTCCGTGCCCCACTGTATTTGTTTCATTAAAAAGCCAAATTAAAAAAAAACAAAATCATTCAAAACCAGTTTAAGTAAGACATTGCATAATGCAAAAATTACCAATCTGCCTTCATGTCTGTACCCTTTAATTCCGTTCTTCTCCAAGACTTTCATTGTTCGAGGATCAGGAGGACTCCCGATGTTCCAGGTGGCTGTGGTTGCACTGTCAGAGAGACAGATATCAGTCTCAAGTGCTGTCGAGATTAATCAATTTCACTACCAGGTCATCCTGACATGACACTGTTTTGAGACAATTTGTCACAACATATCAGATGTGGTCTAGTGGTACATTTGCATTCGAATTGGAAGGTCCTGGGGTCGAGTCCCGAGTAATGCATAGTTGAGTCCTCAGAAAAGGCTCTTTACTTACATTCTCTCACAGTACTCAGGTGTGTAAAACGAGTATCTGGTCGTTAACAGCTCTGTCTCTGTCTGAAAAATTGTAGTATCGCCTGACAGGCGCCATGAATTGTACTACATGATACATGTTGCTGTTGGCTAGGAACCCCTTGTAAAGTGATTTGAGCATGTTTAGTGGATATTGCGATATACAAAAGCTAAATTTAAAAAAAAAAAAATTGTTTTTCTATAAACAAGAAAGTCTGCAAGGATTTTATATTGAATCGTATGAAGAAAATCTTAATGTAATTAATCTTTTAATAAATAGATTTCCAGTCACATTGGTCGTGTATCCTACATCGGCTGGCTATAGTAGTAATAATTTGTCTATGAAGGAGGTTATGCAACAGAAGGGTTAAACTTATTTTACTCACATGAGATTATCGTCATCCATTCCAAAGATGTAATCAAACTTTGTGAAATCCTCCCTTGTCAACTAAGAAGAATTAGAAAACGGGTTTTTTTTTGGTGTTTTTTTTTCTTTTTTGGTTATTTTTGTTGTTTAGAAAAAAAAACCCAGAAAAAACACACACACACACACAAAAACAAACAACAAAACAATGCTTAACTATGTTGGAGATAATAAAAAGAGCCAAATTAATGAACATTTAAGGACCAAATATAATCTTTTTTTTTTTTAAATCACACCCCTCTGCTTGGCATCATAATGAGATGCCATTGCCTAGGCACTCCATGAAGGAATATAGATATTTCATCAAATTGCGCAATTCAGATGTCACACACACGCTGTGTAAACAACAGTGGGATGTGTTGGCTTTGTCTTCTTATTATAGCACAGGTAAAGAGAAGCATTATTCAAGCTGTTATTCAATGAAACAAGATGCACCAAACGCTACACCTCATGATAATGCGACCTCACCGAAACAACACTTGTTTACCACCCCCCACATTCTTCTTCATATTCTTTATAAAAATACCCAACACGGAAATCTCGATAACGTGGAAATCTCAAACAAACAGGCCCGGTCCCAACATGTTCAAGATTTCTGTGCCTCAATGTATTTGTTTTATTAAAAAGCCAAATTAAAAAAAAAACAACATTCAAAACCAGTTTAAGTAAGACATTGCATAATGCAAAAAAATTACCAATCTGCCTTCATGTCTGTACCCTTTAATCCCGTTCTTCTCCAAGACTTTCATCGTTCGAGGATCAGGAGGACTCCCGATGTTCCAGGTGGCTGTGGCTGCACTGTCAATCAGCCACTGTGCAAAGAAAATATGATAAGGTAAGGTGCAATGGAAATACAAGAATGATTGCAAATAATTTTAATACTGGACTAAGAATTAAACAAAAATTTCTCGAGCATTTATAAAGTGCAGCATCCACTTAACATTCTCAAAAAACTTTATAAGAGGTCCCTTGACAACAGCAATTGTTTACATGTAGAACAAAACACGATGCCTTTTCGGCAATATTTCAATATTTTTAGACAGAGATGACGCTGTCAATGGCCAGGTACTTATTTTCCACCAGATTTCGGTGAGAAATGTGAGTAAAGAGCCTTTTCTACAGGCTCAACTATATGAATGTGCTTCTCACAGTGGGACTCTAACCCAAGAACTTCCAATTTAAAGGCGAGTGTCATACCACCAAGCAAGAACACATATCCACACAAGAATAGTTTGATTAGATTGTGGCTATGTAGTCCTGTGGTATGACACTCGCTTTCGGATCGGAAGGTCCTGGGTTCGAGCCTCGCCGAGAGCATAGTTGAGTCCTTGGAGAAGGCTCTTTACTCACATTCTCTCACCTTAATCAGGTGTACCTGGCAATTAACAGCGTTGTCCTGTCTGAAAAATTGTAAAATCGCCCACAGGCGTCATGTCCTGTCGTAAATGTTAAATGTTGCTGTTGGCCAGGGACCCCTTGTATAAAAGCTCAATTTAAAACATTCTTTTTTAGATCAGATTGACTCCACATCACTTCACGTTGGTTCATTTATTCCCCAGACAGATCATTGTTCAAATAAAACAAATTACACCCTTTAGCTTCTTTCTTTAATCTTCACTACTTTATATGGCCATTTCTCATTCATTACCAGAGGTAAGTGGACCAGAATGATGTTTATAGTAGAGAGAACAAAATGCTAAACACGGAATGTTTTGGGCTCAAAACCCTTCTTCAGCCAACAACAAAAAAAAACAATGAAAATATACATTACAATACGTGGATAAGATATCAAGCCATTGAGCCACTGAGACATTCAAATTTTATCTCCTTGATAATAAATAAGAATATAGCCAAAGAGATTGAAAATTTCATTACTTGTGGCTGAAGATACTCTCATGAAAAGTGGAAAATTTTCTTTATATGAAAATAAATAATTAATGATAATGATGAATTTCTAAAACTATTTGAAAAAAAAAAAAAAAGAATAATACTCAACCTTGTCTTGAACTTTTTTCTCTTTAACGAGATGATGAAGAATTGCTTCAGCCATGGTGGATCTGCAAATATTTCCTACAAAAAGTGTAAATGTTTATTTTAAAAATCACAGCTTTCAACACCACCGTATTATATTTTATTTATAAGACATAATATTTCATATATCTAGTCAATCTGATAATGCTAGACTATAACCATCACTCTATTCGGGTGAAATTCCATTAGCTCCTTTGGGATAGCATCTCTTTCAACTGGAATTTTCGCCGTGGATCTTTTGTCAGGCATTTCTTCATTCAATTTTTCCATAAAGTAGATGTAGTTTAGCATTTTAAAAAATAGAACAAACCTTGATAGATTGGAGAACATTTTTAATTTCGTAACATGACCATTGTTTTGGTTCTCTGCCGCCGTTTTAACAGTGAATGATTGAAAGGTAGCGCAAGTGCAAAGCAGCCCTAGGGTTGTCTTTTTTATCTATTAAGGATAGGTCGAAGTCGGAGGATTTTTTAAAATATAAGTATAAAGTATAAAGGTTAGTTATAGGACTTAGTAAAGGTCCTCCTAGAGTGTTTGTTTTTCCTATTAGCGTTAGTTAAAAATGCTAGGTTTTATCTTTTCTTAGGTTTAGTAAAAGTAAAAGGAATACTTATACTATTTATATTTATACATATGTTGTTTCCCTAAGCCCTAAGCATGAGGAGCTTATGAAAGGCCTCCCCTTTATTCTAGATAGTTTCATGTTGAGAGAGTAGAAGAAATAAAATTCACAGACTATAGCAAACATTGACACGATGTGGAGTACAAAATGGGTTCAGTGCCTAAGACTCTAATACTAGAATAGTAATACTTAGTAATAGTAATAATAGTGAGGTCAACTTGAGGTTGAAATTGAAGTATGTATGACAACAATTAACAATCGTCTCTGGATTTGGATGTGTAGGTCTCTTGTTACTTGTTAGATTCATGTTCTGGGCAGCGCAGGCTCTTTAATCACAGTCTCTCACAGCAATCAAGAGTAAAATGAATACTGTGAATACCGTTGACACCAGTGACTCAGAGTCAAGAATCTATATCTGACAGCGCCAGCAGTAGGTACTTTGGTAAACGTCCATTTGGCCCTCCAGCAGGGAGCCGATAAATGGCCTAGTGGCTGTGACCCGATTTTTTGGACTTTTGAGTGACGGGTCTCAGAAAAAGTTCCATAGATTTTTTGTTTATGGATGGATTTTAATGATTGATGTCTTATTTTCTTCAGGAGAAATTACTCTATCGATTGGTGTAGTTTATTTTAAAATCAATGACAATTTAGTAGAACTTTTGATTGTGGATAAAATAGGGTATAATTTAGCTTTGGATAATTAAAAGATTAGAACTTGGTAAATCAAAATTTCATGCTGGCACGTTTATTTATTAACATCTTAACTTTTTTATAAAATTAAATTCAGGGCAAAGTTGTATACCGCATCCATGAAATTCGTTCCAGTAAAATCCTTACTCAAATCTTAGCGGCCATTTTAGACCAGTTTTGAAATCCAAATGGTGGTTACTACCGGAAATGCAACAATTTTCAGGTCACAAAGTCCGTCAGTAAATAACAAAGGCAAATAGAAGACCATTTTTCAGCCTTTAAACTAACATAACTTTTTTTCTGCTTATCTGATTTTCACAATTTTGGTATCATTAGAATCGTGTTGAAAAGCACTTTAAAATGATATAGGTTTCATTGAGCTCAATCCAATTTGAATTTTTTACCAAAGTACCTACCAGCAGTGGACTGATTTGTTGATTTGTCCCTTGTCCCATTCTCTCACATTCAATTCACTACCAACAACTTACCGAGGCAAACAAAAAGAACAGAATTTTTCTTTGATTCTTGAGCCATGTTAGTAAATCCAACGACCAACTGAGTAAAGATAACTATTTGTTCAAATTTTGTTACTTCTATTATTTGCAATTGAAGATCAAGGATTCTGAAGAACAAACAAATAAGCAAAAAATATCAAGATCACCACCGGATGTTGGGTTTACTTTTACTTTCGTTTATGAGTGGTGGGTACTAGTCGATACTGGGTAGTATAGAGCAGTAAAGTTAGGTGCCCCAAACGTAAACAATAACAAGTTGCTAGTGATTTCCGTTAGGGACCGGAATAATTTACGCACAATATAGGTCTCCCAATTTTGTAGTTTGAGTTGTAGGCAATACACTTTCAGTATTGAAAATATGTTTACATAAAATCTAACAGTTGCAGAAATAATAATATAAGGCTAAATTATTATGAAAATCAGGCTCCGAATAATTCTCGTTTTGTTCACACCAGCGCAATAATTTGCTCTGGTCTAAAAATAGATAGACTGTAACTTTTGATAAATTTTAGAAAATTTTACCTTTTGTTCCATAAAATATCCATATCTAGACATTATTTGATGCATGATCGAGTATTTATGAATATGTGTTTCTTTTGCCACCTAACAGCCAAATTTTAAAGGTTATTTTTTTCTATTATTTACATTGGAACGTGAGCTGTCAAGACAGGAACATGTGGTTTGCCACGTGCTTCTCGACCTTTGTTTACGTTTGGGGCACCTAACTTTACTGCTCTATTGATCGACTAAGCAATATTGACTTTCAGTCGATATTCAAACACTAACGTTCAAGCCAATTTCCTCATAGTCGAGGCGACTTTAATATTATAGAGCAGTAAAGTTAGGTGCCCCAAACGTAAACAAAGGTCGAGAAGCACGTGGCAAACCACATGTTCCTGTCTTGACAGCTCACGTTCCAATGTAAATAATAGAAAAAAATAACCTTTAAAATTTGGCTGTTAGGTGGCAAAAGAAACACATATTCATAAATACTCGATCATGCATCAAATAATGTCTAGATATGGATATTTTATGGAACAAAAGGTAAAATTTTTTAAAATTTATCAAAAGTTACAGTCTATCTATTTTTAGACCAGAGCAAATTATTGCGCTGGTGTGAACAAAACGAGAATTATTCGGAGCCTGATTTTCATAATAATTTAGCCTTATATTATTATTTCTGCAACTGTTAGATTTTATGTAAACATATTTTCAATACTGAAAGTGTATTGCCTACAACTCAAACTACAAAATTGGGAGACCTATATTGTGCGTAAATTATTCCGGTCCCTAACGGAAATCACTAGCAACTTGTTATTGTTTACGTTTGGGGCACCTAACTTTACTGCTCTATAACAACACCCAAACATTCATTACTCAATGGCAATAATTTAAAAACTAAGCAAACGATACAAGTATTACTATCCTTGGTATGGTTTAAGTCAGTAAAATACCTACCTGATCAATCGTACCAACCACAATGTTTTATGAACTCCACTTGTTGCCTGTTAAAGCTCGAATTGATTATAAAATTGCAATGCTATGTAAAAAAAAA
Source organism: Berghia stephanieae (assembly GCF_034508935.2). Classification (NCBI taxonomy): domain Eukaryota; kingdom Metazoa; phylum Mollusca; class Gastropoda; order Nudibranchia; family Aeolidiidae; genus Berghia; species Berghia stephanieae. The sequence goes on along the minus strand of NC_088367.1, from coordinate 32,863,110 downwards.
ATAAATAAATAAAACGATTGCTCGCCTTTTTATCTAAACGATTTTCTTAATGATTATATCCCATCTCGTAATTCAAGATCGTTTGTTTTGTTTGTTTTGTTTTTAGGTATTTAACGGCGCTTTCGACACTATTTAGGTCATTTAAGCGCCCGTTTCTGTCTTTCATCAATCTTTTATCGGCCCCGAGGGGCCACAGCTGATCAAAACGTGTACTGTTGTAATAAAATCTTTATAAAATCATAATAGTTACATGTTTGTTAAGTAAAAATATCTATTTACAATTTCTGCAGGAGTTCACATTCCTGCAGATACTTTAAAATTGTAAGCGGATCGACCGACTGGAACATAGACTTCAAGTCTCTGTTATCATAATGTTGTGACCTTATCTGTTCTAATTCTGTACATTCAATTAAAATGTGTTGAACTGTCAGGTCACAGTTACATCTTCTGCAGAGGGGTTTTTCATCCCTCTCCAGAAGGAAACGGTGAGTGAGGGCAGTATGTCCGATCCGGAGTCGAGTTATTTTTACCTCGTCTCTTCTTTTTAGCCCCGAGTTGGGTCTGGGGCCGAGGTCACTTTTAATTTGTTTTAATTTGTTATGTACATCTCGACTCCAGGATCGTTCCCATTCCTTTCGGACATGTTTTTTTATATTGATCTTTAAATCCGCGTGTGGGATTTTACTGCCCTCTTGTAATTCTTGGCTCACCGCCTCTTTTGCCAGTCGATCCGCTTCTTCGTTCCCCTGGATACCCACATGACTAGGTACCCAGAGAAAACAAACTTTCTTTTTCTTAATAAATAATTTATTTGCACCTTCCAAGATACTTATGAGTCTTGGATCGGTGCAATAAAAATTTGAGATCCCCTTAAGTACGGACAGCGAGTCAGACAAGATCAAGAATTTATTTTTATTCGATCTCTCAGCCAAACGGAGAGCATTTAGGATTGCTCTCGATTCCGCTGTAAAGATCGAAACATTTCTATCCAGGCGAAGTGATCCTGTGCCTTCCGATGAGTGATAGGCACATCCTACTGCATCTGCGCTCTTTGAACCATCCGTAAATATGTGAGTATGGTTTTTGTATGTTTGTAATATTGCTTTTAGTGTCTGTTTGTAAATATGTGGGTCTGTTTGTGATTTTTCCAGTTTTGTTAGGTCCAAATTTATGTTTGGTCTATGTATGGACCATGGTGGTGTCTTTGCCTGGACGTATGGATGTATCCTATCTAGACTGATGTTCATGTCTGCGATGTCTTTTTTTATTCTGCAACCTAATGGTGGTGTCATTTTTGGGTGCTTACGAAATTTTTCTTCTAGTGTCCTATCCGTGTAGTGTACATGTTTGTGTGCTGGGTTGTCGTGCAGCGATGTGACCTTAGTAACATACTGGAGAGCCAGTTTTTTCCTCCTGAGATGGAGAGGTGGCTCATCTGCCTCAGCATAAAGGCTTGCCACTGGAGAAGTGCGGAAAGCCCCGAGTGCCAAGCGCAGTCCCTGATGATGAATTGGGTCCAGCATGCCTAAGTAGGATGGTTTTGCAGAGCCGTATACAAAAGATGCGTAGTCCAGTTTTGATCGAATAAGGGTTCGGTATATCTTTAGAAGAGTGTTTGTGTCCGAACCCCATTCCATGCTCGACAGAACTCTCATTATTCTCATTGCTTTCATGCATCGCAGTCTGAGATCTTTGATATGGGCGAGGAAATTTAGTTTCCTATCAAAGATCAAACCAAGGAATCGGGCTTCGTCCTTTACCTCAATTCTGGAATTGTTGAGATAAAGGTCAGGCTGTCTAATGCAGGTGCGTTTTCGGCAGAAGTGGACAGCTACTGTTTTTGATGGGGAGAAGGAGAAACCATTGAGATTTGCCCACTCCGACAGTTTGTTTAGTTGGAGTTGTAACTGTCTCTCAATGGTGTCCATACTCGATTTACTTCGATAGCATACAAGAAAGTCATCAACATATAAGGAACAGTCAACATTCTGTCTCATTGCATTCACTATTGAGTTTATTTTAATCTCAAACAGAATGGGAGACAGAATGCTACCCTGTGGAACTCCCTCTTCCTGATCAAATGGATCAGAAAAGGTGGATCCTGCTTTGACCTTAAAGGATCTATTGTTTAAAAATGCTCTGACAAACATTGGAAGGTTTCCTCGCAGACCAAGATTGTGCAGATCTTTGAGGATTCCGAATTTCCAAGTTGTGTCAAAGGCCTTCTCAAGGTCAAAGAAGATTGCTACCAAGTGCTCACCTTTGGCAAAGGCCTCACGAATGAAGCTCTCTAGTCGAACAAGGTGATCAACAGTTGATCTGTTCTTTCGAAAGCCACATTGGAGGTCGGAGAGGGAGTTGTTGTGTTCCAAGTAGAACATCAGACGCTTGTTGACCATTTTCTCCATCAGCTTGCATAGGCAGCTGGTGAGGGAGATTGGTCGGTAGTTTGAAGCGTCCGAATGGTCTTTCCCAGGTTTTGGGATTGGAATCACAGTGGCCAGATTCCAACTAGGTGGAAAAGTCTGTGTTGTCCATATCTTGTTATAGATATTCAAAAGGACAACCAGACTATCTTGTGGAAGATGTCGGAGTATTTCATAACTGATGTTGTCAGGACCCGGTGCTGTGACATTTGTGTCACGGAGGCAGGCACCCAACTCCTCAAGTGTAAATGGTTTGTTGTAGTCTTCGGTGTTTGTAGATGTAAAGTTTATTGGGGTGTTTTCTGCGTTTTGTTTATGGCGCAGAAATTGTGGTGTGTGGTGTGCAGACGAGGAGCTGTGCGCCAGCCTCTCGGCCAGAGTTTTGGCAATGTCTTGTTCTGTTTCAGCCACGGATCCATCGGGACGTGTCAAGTGATTTAGTGAATCACTATCAGATCCCTTCAGTTTCCGTAACATCTTCCACACCCTATTTAGGGGTGTCTGGCTATTTATTTTGGAGACAAAGTTTTGGAAGGATCTCCGTTTGTTTTCTCGGAAGATCTTCCTACACTTTGCTCGTCATTTCCTAAATGTTGTGAAATTCTCAGGGATTGGGAATCTCATCGCTTTCCTGTATGCTTTTTTCTTCTCCCGTAGGGCCGCTCGACATTCCTCTGTAAACCAGGGATTGTGTTTTCTCGGTCTACCAGAGGTTGTTGGTATTGTCGAGCTGCAGATATTTGTTAAAATATTTTTGAATTTGTCATAGCTGTCCACCTCTGTCGTAAGGAGTCTGTGACACTCCTGTGAGAAAGTTTCCCAATCTGCTCGCCGAACACTCCAACGTTTGGGCTGTGGGGCCCTTGAAGTCGGGGTGATGTCGAGGCAGACCGGAAAATGGTCAGAACCGTGATCGTCATCGATCACAGTCCAGGAGAGCTCTGGAGCTAATGTAGGATCACAGAAAGTGAGATCGATGGCAGACGTGGTAAGATTGTGAATATTTACCCGTGTTGCCTCGAGACCGTTTGCCAAGTATACATCCATTTTCATTATGAAAGCCTCCACTGCCTTTCCCCTCTGGTTTGTCTCTGTGTTTCCCCAGAGAGGACTGTGAGCATTGAAATCTCCCATTATCACATAGGGAGGGGGGAGTTGGTTTAGAACTCCCTCTAGCTCGGCAGACTGGAGGCGATGATCTGGTGGGATGTACACAGAGCAGATGGTGATTGGTCTGTGCAATGTCACTCTCACTGCTATTGCCTGTAGATTTGTTTTCATTGGTATCAAGCGGTGGGGGTGCTCTTCTTCGTGAGAATTGAAACTCCCCCACACGCTATCTGGCCATCAGAGTGAATCAGATGATTGGCCGTATATCCTTTTACTGTGTAGTCGTCTGCTGGTAATTTTGTTTCCTGCAGACAGACTACATCAGGATTCCTCTGGAGGAGGAGGTCCAATTCTGTTCTATTTGATCTGATCCCTCTGATGTTCCAGGAAATTAATCTTGTCTGACTAGGTATCCTAATTTTTTGTGGGGAGGTTAGGCAGTATGCCTGCCTTCAACCCTTTTACATTTATTCTCCTAGGAGGAGAGACTTCCATAGGAGAAGGAGGCCCTGTGGAGGGCCTCTCGGTTTTTTTAGGGCTGAGTTTTTTTGAACCCTTGGGATTTTTAGGTCCCTCTGGGTTCTTAGATTTTTTGGGGCTTTGAGGCCCCTCAGTGGGATTTGTGGATCCCCCGACTGGTGTTGGTGGCTCCATATTCTGGGAAGGGGTGGAGTTTTGTTTTTGGGGGGATAGAGAGGGCTCACGGGAATGGAGATGGGGGGTGGGTCCAACATCCACGCCCATGAGGGAGAGAATTTTTTTGTTTGGGGAAGGAGGGGGGGTGGTGGTCGCCTTGGAGGTGGATGTGGAGGGGGCTGCAGGTTCCACATCTTGAACCTCCAATGTGTCAAAAAGATTTTTTGACACATTTGCGACCTTGTTTTTAGGTCTTGATGGCTTTTTCTTTTGAGGACTGTCTTTTCTAGTCTGTGCGATTTTGCCATGGCTGTTTTGGTTATTACCAGCAGCCCTGGCAACTTCTGCATAACTCTTGGCAGAAGCAGCGACCTGCCGAGGGGGGCAGATCACTGCTTTTGCCTGAGCAAACGTACCGCCGTAAGTGGCTCTGTATGTCAAGATTGCCTTTTCTTCTTGCCACTTAGGACAATCTTTCGAATGTGCTGCATGCTTGCCTTGGCAGTTCAGACAACAAGGGTCCACTTTGCAGTTTTCCTCATTGTGGTCTTCTTTGCCGCAGCGGGGGCATGTAGCTTTACGGCGGCAGTTTGTTTTAGTATGGCCGTACCGGTGGCAGTTAAAACATCTCATGGGGTTCGGGACGTAAGGCCGAACCTCCAAGTCGAGGTATTCAATTCTTATTCTCGACGGGGGTCTCGGGCTGTCAAATGTCAGGATCCAGGTGTTGGTCTGGATTGTGCTGTCGCCGCGGCGGATGCTAACCCGCCGAGCTTCGACAACACCCTCCAGTTCCTCAACCATCTCCTGCTCCGAACAGCCTACCAGATCTCTGCTTCTTATGACACCTTTTGACCTATTGAGGCTCCTGTGAGCCTCAACGGTGACTGGGATGTCAGAGAATCTGGTACATTTCAAGAGGTTCTCACTCTCTTGTCGACCCTGCACTTGTATCATTAAAGTGCCAGAGTTGTTCCTGTTCACTGCCTTTGGTGTACCGGCGCCATTTGCTTTGAGTGCCTTGCTGATGGTGAAGATACTCAAAGTGTTCAGTTTGATGTTTTCCTCATTCGGTTGAATTACCAGGAACGGCGAGAATTTTGGGGTTGCCATTCCTGGTAAGTCATCAAGAGTCATCGGGGGAGTTATCTTTCTTTTTTTACCTGTCTGGGGTGGGGCTTTAAGGGGAGAGTTTTTCATATTTTTGGCCATGATATATATAAATTTTTATTCAACCCGGCTATATTGTGCCCACTAGCACGGCTCAGTCCCACACTTGGGGGTAAGGCACTCACCGAAGCTATACTCCTCAAGTCTGGCCTCCTCTTGTCCTTCCATGGTCCTTGGAAAAAAAAAAAAAGGACTCGAGGGGTGGAGTTGGGGGACGTCCCGCCTCCAGGCCTTTCTCTCGGATTGACCCTAATCTTTGCGTTGCACAAAGACTGACTGCTGATTCAGAGATGACAAACCATGATTAAAAAGAAATTTCATGGGGGACAGGAACTAGATATGGTTTTAAATCTAGTCCTTCCAATCTCTTTGCCTAAATGGAGGGGAGTGCCAAAAAATAGGTTTGGCATCTCTGCGTTGGGTAGCTCGGGCCATCTACAAGGTAGGCTACCCACCCGTCTTTAGAGAAGCGTCAAGCCAAAGAGGAGTGTTGGGGTAGAAACACCTCGCAAGGTGAACCCCCCTCAGCCTCCAGGATCAATAGCTCCTCCTTATCGGGGTCCTCTCGGAACTGCGCACCCTCAGCAGAAAGGTGCCTGCTGTGCAGGATTTGGAAAGGAATATCTCCTCGTTGAACCTATTTCAACGGTACAGGGTATAGAGATACTGGGGGATAGAAGACAGTTAAGAAGGCTTGTTTTCCTCCGTTCTTTCTCTCTCTCTGTCCTGGCAACTCAATTTTGATAAGGAAGGGAAATTTGGAATCATTGGGGAAATGGGGTATGGAATGGAAATCATAGCTCAAATATGGTAAAAGGGGGTGGGATTTGTGCTATGCCATCGCCTTCCCTTGCTCTCTTTAAACTGAAACCGTCATTCCTCAAAACATCTTTTATATACTACGTTCTTGGGATTTGGGGGGAGAAAAAGTTTGGGGATGATTGCCAGGACAAGAAAAATAGCAAAATGGGTGAATGAAGCCATTCTCATAAAAAGGGCTGGGGTGTGGGGGGTCTGTGGAGCCACTGTGTCTCTCCATTTTTCTCTCACCAGTCGTGTGGTTTTTCGTTGGTTACCACCAAACCAGAATGGCTCTTTTAGTCGCCTTCTACGACACGCATGAGCTTACGGTGGCTCAATTCTTTTCCCTCTCAGTTGAGGGACCCCGGAGACCACACGGGGTAATTCAAGATCGTGTGATCGCATCTGTTGCACATCACAAAAAGGGGGAACATTAAATTTAAAGACAGAACCTTATAGAACAGTAAAGTTTGCTGCCCCAAACGTAAACAAAGGTCGAGAAGCACATGGCAAACCACATGTTCCTGTCTTGACAGCTCACGTTCCAATGTAAATAATAGAAAAAAATAACCATTAAAATTTGGCTGCGAGGTGGCAAAAGAAACACATATTCATAAATACTCGATCATGCATCAAATAATGTCTAGATATGGATATTTTATGGAACAAAAGGTAAAATTTATCAAAAGTTACAGTCTATCTATTTTTAGACCAGAGCAAATTATTGCGCTGGTGTGAACAAAACGAGAATTATTCGGAGCCTGATTTTCATAATAATTTAGCCTTATATTATTATTTCTGCAACTGTTAGATTTTATGTAAACATATTTTCAATACTGAAAGTGTATTGCCTACAACTTAAACTACAAAATTGGGAGACCTATATTGTGCGTAAATTATTCCGGTCCCCAACGGAAATCACTAGCAACTTGTTATTGTTTACGTTTGGGGCACCTAACTTTACTGCTCTATATTGCGCAGCTCCGACATTGTGCAATCCTCTGCCATTCAATCTGCACCTCTAGCTTTACTAGTTCTAAAAGCAGTTTTTAAAAATAAAATTAAAAAGTCATCTCTTTCTGTTATATTGAGATGGTATGAAGAAAGTATCAATTGAGCATTGATTTATTTATTTTAAAAATAGATTAAAGTTGAAAAAGAATGGATATCAATCTGCATAACATACCACACACACACACACACACACACACACACACACACACACACACACACACAAACACACATTTTTACCTTTATTATGACAATCTAATATATATATATATATATATATATATATATATATATATATATATATATATATATATATATCATGCTTACTTGAAAAAGGCCAAAGGTCGAAACGTCGTTTGTTTTGTGTTGTTCCCTTATTTATGAGTCACATTTATTCCCTTTATCTTTCTCTCCATTTAATTGACTCATTTAGGCATCTCCAGATTTTTGTTTTAATTACATTATTTCTGTAGCGTCACCTCAGAGAACATTTTACTCTAATTTAATTTTAAAAATTAATTCCGTTTTCCCATCTTTAAAATCATTGTTGATAATATAATAGAGTAATTATCAAATGATATATACTGCATTATTTTTCATGAGACATGAGATAATTTAATAGTAAAAGGGTTTTAAAGATGGTTTTACAACAAGCAAATGACCAACTACTATCTTTTAAAAAAATAATAATAATGAATAATGAATAATAATAATGAATGAATTTATATAGCGCCTAGATCCACAATGTGCTCAGAGGCGCTTTACAATGCAAATAAAACACGACAATAAATTGATAATTTAAGCATAAAATCTATCATATTGGCAGTTGGTTCCATAAGACGGGGGCCGATTGGCTAAAAGATTTCTCACTAAAAGACGATCTACAGCGAGGAGCCTGGAAGAGATCATGACCACTGGATCTAAGTTCTCTCTCCGGCACATAGAGATTAACCATGTTTTGTAGGTATACAGGAGCTGTCTTATTAAAACATTTAAAAGCATAGCATAAAATTTTGAACATAATTCGGCTGTTAACAGGGAGCCAATGCAAAGATATTAAAATCGGGGTTACATGCTCTTTCACCCCACAACCAGTCACCATTCTAGCAGCTCTATTTTCCACTTTCTGAAGCTGTCTAATTATTTATTTTGGTGACGATTGTAACAGAGCGTTACAGTAATCTATTCGGTTAAGTACAAATGATGTCATTAATGTTTTGACAGTATCAGTATCCAAAAGATGTCTAATTCTATAAATTTTATGGAGATGAAGATGACAAATCTGAGCAACTTTACTAACATGAGCGTCCATACACAATCGTGAATCTAAATATGCACCTAAATTCCTGACATTTCCACCATTTACAATCTTAATTTGACTACCAGCAATGCTCAATGATTCTATTTATGTTCTTTTCCGGTTATTTCCATAAAAACTTATTATTTCCGTTTTATCCTCATATAACTTTAATTTATTTAAAACCATCCAATCTTTTATGTCTTTCACGCACGCTTCCACTCGAGATACAATGTCCACTTTCGTATCGTTAGTAACAGGGAAATAAATTTGAGTATCGTCGGCATACAAGTGAAAATTCAACTCATACGCCGAGATTATAGCATTTATGGGTGTTGTATACAAGGTATATAAGATGGGCCCCAGGACAGAACCCTGGGGTACCCCAAACTGCAGAACACTAATATCAGAAAGAGAATCTTCAATGGCAACACACTGTGTGCGGTCAGAAAGATAAGATTCAAACCAGTCCAAAACATCATTTTGAATATTAAAATCGGTTTGAAGTCTGTTTAAGAACAATTTCCGATCAATGGTATCGAATGCGGCACTTAAATCAAGTAGTATGAGCACTGCCGTCTTCTTATCAGCAACATAATTACCAAGATCATTGTGCACTTTGATCAAAGCAGACTCAGTGCAGTGTCCCTTGCGATAAGCAGACTGTATCATTGATCGAAAGTTGCTCTCATCTAAAAAGGTATTCAATTTAGAGCATACAAAAATACATGCAAAGCTAAAGATCATAGATTTTTCTTTAAGTCAAGATGGTTGCTCTGCTATGTGGTTTTGTGATATAACACTCGTCTTCGGACCAGAAGGTCCAGGGTTCGAGTTCCACTCTAAGTAATATATATTTGTGTCATTGAAAAATTCTCTTTACTCACTTTCTCTCACCTTCATCATCATCATCATTGCCTTTTTCACCCTGGGTCAGGGTATAGGCCAAAGACAAACAGTTTCCATCCTTCTCTATCCTGAGCTAATTTTTTAAAAACTCGTTCCATGTCATATCACTTCTCTGTATATCAGCTTCTTTAATTCTTCTACATGTTCCCCGTGGCCTTCCCCTTGATCTTCTGCCCTGAGGGTTCCAGTCCAATACCTTACCCGGGTGTAAAATGAATACCTGGCCATTGTTGTAAAACGTATCTCTCCATCTGCTGGTTCATCATCATCATCATCATCATCATCATCATCATCATCATCATCATCATCATTGCCTTTTTCACCCTAGGTCAGGGTATAGGCCACAGACATATAGTTTCCATCTGTAAGGAAATGCCTTTTCGTTTATGGCGCTGTATGGAAGTACCTGTGGTATGCACGACTCAGGACATCCACCTTATCTTGATTTATTTCTTTTGTCACTCTAAAACGTGAGGGTGTAGTATTTCCGTCGTGTCTTTGAGTCTGATCTTCGACATCCCCAATTTAATCCATGACGTTATCGGAGCTGCGAATGGCCATTGTCTCCATAGACCATGGTTGACTTCGTGACGATCCATCCATCGTACGCGCTTTGTATTCATTTAGGGGTAAACATGTTTAGGGAGAGAAGAACATTAAATTACAACACCCACCCCCATTTCGCCTCTAGTTTTTTTCCATGGTTCATGCGAATAGGGATGGTAAAGATAGTGACTTTTAATTTCATCTTCAGTTCTGCTGTAAGTCCGTGGTGGAGAAGGACGTTTTGTATTTTCTGTTGTGAAAGTCCATAGTAACGTTCTATCACGGCTTCTAACTCCTGTCTCTGTTGTGAGACAGTATTACCAAACAGAAATTAATGTTGTTTGATTTCTTTTTGAGTAGTGCTCTGTTGGTGAGATTTCAGTGTTATTTGTAATCTATTGAAATATTGTGTTCTGTTGTGATTATCGGCATTTCTGATTTAATTGATTGTTTATGATAATAGTGATACCCGAGTTTCCAGTGCTAGTTTGCGATGTGTCATTTATCCGGTTATATACTGAGTTTTATGTTAGTGTTGATATTTTTAAGAATTGATTTTTATTGTTTTCATTTTCTTTCCCAAATCTAGAGATCTGGCCTTTCTTTAACCTTTATGTGACTCATTGTAACCTCAATGAACATTGACTATAACGTATAACCTTTAATAACAAGAACTGAAACCTATTACTTAATGAACAAAAACAAGAACTGAAACCTGTTACAAAATAGACATAATAACTTACTGTGACCTATACATGATTTGAAAAACAATCCATTGTTTGATAACAGACATTGTCTGGAACCTAATACATTGGTACTGTGTGTCATTCATCTGGACATTTAGCTCATCAATAACCCACACTTGGAATAACACACAGGCAACTACAGCACGTAGAATATCATCTTCACACAGACGGAGATAAGTTGGGGACCCTGAGGTCATACGAACTAAATAATCATGTTTTTCTATCATTATTCATATATCATTTAGCTTTATATTCACATCATTCACTTCTATCACCAACTCATCATATCTGTCAATCATTAGTTTCATCAATATTATTTTGACATTTATCCTTTTATCACTGACTATTATCAATATCATAATTCTACTTAGAAGCGTCATCTTGATAACATTCATTACATCAACATCATCATCATTATCATCATCCACCATACCATCTTGATTCATCTGCTATATTCAATCATATACATTTCATTTATATCCAGCTCATTACATTAATTAATAAACACTTCATATCATATACACTTAAATCTCGGACTTGTTTGTGTTCATAATTTGTGAATCTTTGGCAGTCAGCCTCACCCCCCCTTTTTGTTATTTTTTTTTTATATAAGTGTCGCCGTCTGGGTCCGAACCGTGCACACTCGTGCTCAGACCGTGTGACATAATTTGGTGGAGCTGCCGGGTAGGATATCTGATTGCCATTGTTTTTGCATATTGTGAATTGATAAGTTTTGAGACACACATACATCTATACACACCAAGAGTAATTGTATAATTCCAGTTATATCTAGCTAGCACTTAGCCACGAGCTGTTTTTAAGGATGAACAGTTTTGAACCTAGTTCCTCTTCATTCAGGTATATTGTTTCAGTCGATAACACAGGTTACATTAATCTTGTTACACCCCCCCCCCCTCCTTCCCCTGTTTCCATCTATTATATAGATAATCCGCTTTAATCGCTCTAAACACCTCTCTTCATTTCATTGTCATCCACAGTCTCGGTGATTATTCAACCTTATCAGAGTTATTCTTTTGCTCTTCCCTTTAGCGACGCCATTGGCTGTCTACGTTTTCTCTTTGATTTTTCATTGTATAACATTTTAGTTTACGGCCGTCTCTGCCTACATTACAGTTCCAAACATGAGTACTAGCATTGAAAAGTTAGCTAAGATTGGATCATCTTTGGGTCTCTCCGGAAGTGATTTGAAAGACTGGATAGAGAAGACTATCAGAGAAGAAGACGACATAAAACAGAGAGAACTTGATGCAGAGAGGGCAAGGGCGGAAAGAGATATGGAAATTGAAAGAGAGAGGGTTAAATTAGAGACGGAAAGGTTGCGAGAAGAAGACGACAGAAAACAGAGAGAATTTGAGGCAGATAGGTCAAGGCGGAAAGAGATATCGAAATTGAAAGAGAGAGGGTTAAATTAGAGACGGAAAGGTTGCGAGAAGAGACAGCACTGATAACTTTGCGATTGGAATTGCAGCAGAGGAAAAATGAAGGCAGGAAGAGGGAGCAATCGGAGGTCAGGCGGAAAGTACTAGTCACATGAAAACTATTAGACTACCAAAATTACCACCTTTTCATGCTGCCAATGATAATCTCCACGACTATCTTCAAAGATTCGAAAGGTATGCGCGAGTAAATGGATGGGAGGAGGAAGATTGGGCCACCCATCTCAGCGCTCTCCTTACTGGCAACGCCTTGGAAGTATACAGTCGCCTATCCGACGATGAGGCCAACGGTTACTCTATCCTGAAGGCAAGCCTCCTCAAGCGATATAATTTAACGGAAGATGGATTTCGCGAAAAATTTCGCAAGTCAAGACCGGAGTCTGGAGAAAGCATTGAGCAGTTTAGTAACCGGATTAGCAGTTACTTCAGCAAGTGGGTGGAAATGGCAGGAAAGAACAAGGAAGGTGCCGGTGACATAATTGACCTAATTATTAAGGAGCAGTTGATGGACATTTGTGGGCGAGAGCTCCTCGTGTTTGTCAAAGAAAGAAAGCCCACAAATGTGAGATCAGTCGTGGAACTGATCAGCCAATTTATAGATGCTCACGGCTCAGCAGGTGCCTTCACGAGATCAGCACCAATCAGAACAAAGCAAGAGATGGACTCGAATCAAGTAAGGCCAGAGAATCTCAACCAGAGAGAATTAAGCGGACCGCCTAGGAACGGTCCAGTCACATGTCACATATGCACGAGAGCGGGACATATTGCCAGAGATTGTAGAACAAAACCTGGACTGGCCGCAGTAACGGTCAGTATATGTGACTACTGCAAGAAACGGGTGCACACTTCGATAGACTGCCGGAAGAGGCAGTTTGATGAGAAGAGGCTACAACCTCCACAGGTCGCCTCAATGTCAGCACCTAACTACACTAACGATGATTCAAAACAATGCAGCCATGGGCACATGCAACTAATGTGCGGCTGCACACTCCCAGTAACGTCGGCCTTATGCCTGGGCCACGAGGGACGAGACAAGAATATGCCGGTAGCCAACGGCTTACTGAACGGCCGACCGGTGACTGTACTTCGGGACAGCGGATGCAGTTGTGTGGTGGTCAAGAAGGGCCTAGTTGACGGCAGTAGCAGGGGAACACGGAAAGTCCCGGTCCTACTTGCTGACGGCTCTGCTAGAGGGACCACGACGGTGGACGTCACCATTGACTGTCCATATTTTAAAGGTGAAGTCAGTGCGGTGGAAATGGAACACCCACTATTTGACGTCATCCTTGGAAACATACCAGGGGCGAAATGTCCTGGTATGTGTAACAAACGTTCTGTGCGAGCAGTCGAGACACGAGGCTCAAAGCACAAAGAGATGAAGAAGTCAGTGACGTTACCTGCCCCCAAAATAGACGTCACGCCTGCATATTTAAAGGCTCAACAAGAAGCTGACACATCAATAGCTAAAGCTAGAGAATTTGCAAGCAGTGGTGAGAAGAAAATCACCAACAAGAAAAGTAAACAGTGGTATGCATACGAGGACGGAATCCTGTACCGCCACTACACTTCGCCCAAGGTACACCATGGAAATCCAACGAAACAGGTGGTGCTACCGAAGGGACTGCGAATCACAGTCATGCGACTAGCGCATGAGGGTGTCTTTGTTGGACACTTGGCGGCCAAGAAGACAACAGAACGCATTCTAGAAGCGTTTTATTGGCCGAGCATTTGGACTGACGTGCGCAAATTCTGTCGTTCATGCGATGTATGTCAAAGGTGCGCACCAAAAGGTTAAAACCCAGAAAGTTCCCCTTTAGGAGATGCCCTTAATTGAGACTCCATTTCCGCGTGTTGCTGTCGACCTCGTGGGGACGATCATGCCGGCATCAGACAAGGGAACCAAGAACCATGGTCCGGACTATTCAGACAGGCTAGCGAAGACATTGCTCAGACATTTCCTGGTCTTTTAGACAAAATCCAAGATTTTGTCTTAAGTGGGGGGCTGTAAGGAAATGCCTTTTCGTTTATGGCGCTGTATGGAAGTACCTGTGGTATGCACGACTCAGGACATCCACCTTATCTTGATTTATTTCTTTTGTCACTCTAAAACGTGAGGGTGTAGTATTTCCGTCGTGTCTTTGAGTCTGATCTTCGACATCCCCAATTTAATCCATGACGTTATCGGAGCTGCGAATGGCCATTGTCTCCATAGACCATGGTTGACTTCGTGACGATCCATCCATCGTACGCGCTTTGTATTCATTTAGGGGTAAACATGTTTAGGGAGAGAAGAACATTAAATTACAACACCCACCCCCATTTCGCCTCTAGTTTTTTTCCATGGTTCATGCGAATAGGGATGGTAAAGATAGTGACTTTTAATTTCATCTTCAGTTCTGCTGTAAGTCCGTGGTGGAGAAGGACGTTTTGTATTTTCTGTTGTGAAAGTCCATAGTAACGTTCTATCACGGCTTCTAACTCCTGTCTCTGTTGTGAGACAGTATTACCAAACAGAAATTAATGTTGTTTGATTTCTTTTTGAGTAGTGCTCTGTTGGTGAGATTTCAGTGTTATTTGTAATCTATTGAAATATTGTGTTCTGTTGTGATTATCGGCATTTCTGATTTAATTGATTGTTTATGATAATAGTGATACCCGAGTTTCCAGTGCTAGTTTGCGATGTGTCATTTATCCGGTTATATACTGAGTTTTATGTTAGTGTTGATATTTTTAAGAATTGATTTTTATTGTTTTCATTTTCTTTCCCAAATCTAGAGATCTGGCCTTTCTTTAACCTTTATGTGACTCATTGTAACCTCAATGAACATTGACTATAACGTATAACCTTTAATAACAAGAACTGAAACCTATTACTTAATGAACAAAAACAAGAACTGAAACCTGTTACAAAATAGACATAATAACTTACTGTGACCTATACATGATTTGAAAAACAATCCATTGTTTGATAACAGACATTGTCTGGAACCTAATACATTGGTACTGTGTGTCATTCATCTGGACATTTAGCTCATCAATAACCCACACTTGGAATAACACACAGGCAACTACAGCACGTAGAATATCATCTTCACACAGACGGAGATAAGTTGGGGACCCTGAGGTCATACGAACTAAATAATCATGTTTTTCTATCATTATTCATATATCATTTAGCTTTATATTCACATCATTCACTTCTATCACCAACTCATCATATCTGTCAATCATTAGTTTCATCAATATTATTTTGACATTTATCCTTTTATCACTGACTATTATCAATATCATAATTCTACTTAGAAGCGTCATCTTGATAACATTCATTACATCAACATCATCATCATTATCATCATCCACCATACCATCTTGATTCATCTGCTATATTCAATCATATACATTTCATTTATATCCAGCTCATTACATTAATTAATAAACACTTCATATCATATACACTTAAATCTCGGACTTGTTGTGTTCATAATTTGTGAATCTTTGGCAGTCAGCCTCACCCCCCCTTTTTGTTATTTTTTTTTTTATATAAGTGTCGCCGTCTGGGTCCGAACCGTGCACACTCGTGCTCAGACCGTGTGACACCATCCTTCTCTATCCTGAGCATACTTTATTAAAAAGCTTGTTCCACGTCTTTTCACTTCTCTGTGTATATCAGTATCAGTTTCTTTAATTATTCTCCATGTTTCCGGTGGCCTGCCCCGCCCTTGATCGTCTGCCGTGAGGGTTCCAGTCCAATACTATCTTTGTTATAATGGAGTCATTCTTTCTTAGGATGTGACCACGATCAGGTTCACGATAGGTAAAATATAGGAAAAAGTAAAGAAAGTTTCCACCCAAGTGGGCGTTCTCTATAAATAGAATGAAGTTGACGTCACTCGGGTCTTTGTTATTGCTTTTTTTTTTATTTTTATTTTTTTTTTTGCCATCCGCGTTTATAAGTAATTCTCATTAAACTGTTTTAACCAGACTATAAACGTTCAAGGTTACACATAGTTTTGTTGGGTGTTGTTGGTCCGTTATACTTCCGGATGGCAATGTTGTGAGCTTCTTAGCCAAGCGCACACTATCTATAATATGGGCGGTTAAAAATGCCATGCATCAAGGCATCACGCTAATAGTCCAGGTCTGTTCGTCCGGTAATAAAAACAAAGTCAACACTTGACTAATTTATCAATTTTTAACAATCCATTATGAACCACGTAGTAGTAAGAGTAGTAAGCGCGGCTATGTGGTCAAGTGGTATGACACTCGCTTTCGGATCAGAAGGTCCTGGGTTCGAGCCTCGCTTGGCGCATAGTTGAGTCCTTGGAAAAGACTCTTTACTCACATTCTCTCACCGTACTCAGGTGTAAAATAGGTACCTGGTCGTCAACAGCGTTGTCTCTGTCGGAAAAAAAAATTTGTAATATCACCGAACAGGCGTTATGTCACGTTCTACATGTTACGTGTTGCTGTTGTTTAGGGACCCTTTGTAAAGCGCTTTAAGCACATTTATTTAATGGACATTGCTCTATATAAAAGCTCTAGTTTAAGTTTAAGAGCTTGCAAGGAGGATGGACGATCATTTTTACACCAATAGTGACGTCACAAACTCAAAGGCGGAAATAACACACAACAGTGAGTGGAGATCACGGGGACACCCAATCGAACATGAAACAATTCACAACAACAACTCAATAGATAGTATGCACTTGGCTAAGAAGTTCACAACATTGCCATCTGGAAGTAAAAGGGGGCAACACACAAAACTGTGTATAACCTTGAAGGTTCATAGTCTGGTTATTACAGTTTAGTGAGAAGTACTCATAAACGCGGATGGCAAAAACAATAACAAAGACATGACTGACGTCATCTTCGAACTATCTATGGCCAAACAACATACTGGAACACATTGAAACACAACAATAAACAATAAATATGTTTTTTTAAAAATTGAACTTTTATATAGCGCAATATCCACTAAATGTGCTCAAAGCGCGTTACAAGGGGTCCCTGAACAACAGCGGCATTTAACATGTAGGACGGGACGTGACGCCTGTTAGGCGATATTACATTTTTTTTCGGACAGAGACAACGCTATTAACAGTCAGGTACTCATTTTACACCTGAGTACGGCGCGAGTCCTTCTCCAAGGACTCAACTATGCGCCGAGCAAGGCTCGAACCCAGAACCTTCCGATCCGAAAGCGAGTGCCATACCACTAGACCACATAGCCGCACGAATACGTCCCCACACCATGTATTGGGTTGTCTCTGCCAGAAAACAAAAATACAGCCTAAAAGGCGTCATGATCATCCCACATGCTAAGTGTAGTTGTTGGCTAGGGCTCCTTATAAAGCGCTTTGAGCACGTTAAGTGGATATTGCTCTATATAATTGCTCAATTCAAAAGAACATTGATGGTGCTAAACCGACGTGGATATAATATATGTAGGTCTGACATCCGAACCGAACTTGTGTACATATGCAGGTCAGATATTCCTAACCTACTTATGGGCCTAGTTTAATATTGTTGTAATGGACAATATGTTGGGCCCTTTTTGAGATTTCCGTTACAACAATGAGCCTATAAGGAACAGGGTTACTAGACCTCCAAATAAGCGCACGTCGTTTAAAACCTTTCTTTGTCTACACCTTTCTCGGTATCGGTTAGTATCGATAAAGAAGAGAAATAATTTAGTACTAATTTAGGCAAAGGATCTAAATGAGTACTGAATACTGCTTTTATTTAGCACCCAGTCTTGCTTTCGGTTTTGTGGAACAGGGAAATTCATTTTGGGCTCAACAATGTTGTCATGAAAATCTTAAGAAAATATTGTCCATTACAACAATATTCAACTAGGCCCATAAGAAGGTTAGGAATATCTAACCTGCATATATACAAGTCGGAGAAAAGCAATCGCTATGATTATGAATTTAAAACTTTCTGCTACAGTTAAACGTAACAATAAACAACAAATAAAAACAAAACAAAACAAACAAACAAAAAAAAAAAAAAATTGCAATAAACAAAAAAAAAAAAAAAAAACAAACAAAGCAGCATTCGAATATAGGCAATAGCTGTTTCATCACGGCTCAAGAATCCAATATATGTTTTTTGTTTGCCTTGAAATGGTACCTAGTGTCGATGCCGGTGATTGATGAGAACGGTACTTGCCATTTGTTTTTTTGTTTTTGTTTTTGTTTTTTTGTTTTTTTTTTAAAGGGTTTTACGGCGCTTGCAACACATTAAGGTTATATCAGCGCCAGTAAAAAGGAAGAAAATGGGATAGTAAAAAGTTCTAGAATTACTGTTAAAGCACCCAAGAAAAGGTAAGACAACGGGGAATTGGTTCAAATAGGAAACAGATGTATTACTTAGCTTGAGATCACCTAAAAGTCTCACTCAGACACCAGCACAAGATCCCACTAAGAGGAATACACTCAAATGTTTACAAATATATATTAAAAAAACAAAACAATACATAGCAGAGAGATGATTTACGAGGAAAAAAAATACCATCTCCAAAACTATAACTAAACATTCGACTGTTTCCCTCCCAGCAAAGGACTCCAGTCAGGGCCAGGAGAAAACTAAGTAATCTCATTCCAAGGCAAAGACAGAAAGCAATTGGAAAACAGATACAGGGGGATAGAAGACAACAAGTACCTCCCTGCCCACTATGGGAGGTCAGGAACCCCACCCAGGGTACTTACCATAAACTTAATGTGATTTTATATAATTATGCACTTATCAGTGAAGCCCTCCAGGTTGTTTTGTCTTTCTTTTTACGTTCAACGTGTAAGATTATTAAAAGAAAAAAAAAACACATTTTGTCAATGTTTATTTATAGACTTTGGCCAGTGTCGGTTATTATAGGAACAGTTTATTAATAAATGACAAAGTAAATGAATAAATGCATACGTTTAGTAAAAGGAACTAACTTTACAAAATAAAAATATGAAGAAAAGTATTATGAACTTATAATTAATAACAAAGTTAAACAAATCTCTCTTCTTGTTGTTTTGTTGTTGCTGTTGTTTCTTCTTCTTCTTCTTCTTCTTCTTCTTCTTCTTCTTCTTCTTCTTCTTCTTCTTCTTCTTCTTCTTCTTCTTCTTCTTCTTCTTCTTCTTCCTCCTCCCTCCTCCTCATCCCATCCTCCTCCTCCTCCTCCTCTTTCTTCTTCTTCTTCTTCCTCTTCTTCTTCTTCTTCTTGTTCTTGTTCTTGTTCTTGTTCTTCTTTTTGTTCTTCTTCTTCTTGTTCTTGTTCGTCTTCTTGTTCTTGTTCTTGTTCTTGTTCTTTTTCTTCTTCTCTTTCTACGGACAATACGTGCCTGATTTCCCACAGCCCACTAACGACATAATATGTTACAGTGAATGACATAATCAATCGGATGGTGGAAAGGTTTGAACTGAGATATTGCCAAGTTTAGTTAGAAAGTCAATTTTCAAAATCAAAAATGAATTCTTGACATAAATTATTAAATCAACCCTTTTTGTACATCTTCGGGAAATATTAAAGCTTAATTTCACTTCTAAATATTTTTTACAATTAGTCAAGTTGAAAAAGTATGAAATTTGAGAAAAGTTGCTGGATACTATTCCCACACATCTGTCCATAACTTCATGAAAAATCACCCGATTTACTTCAAATAAAGATTAAAATGCTCTGGGGAACATTTTCTTTCAGAAAATGGAAAAAAAACAACGCAAATCCAAAGCAAATCCAAAGTTTTCACCTTCCTACTGATTATGGCATGCACTGACACAAATGTTGGGAATAACTAGCTATGAGAAGTCGAATTAATTTTTCGTCACAGATCTGAACTTGAAACTTGGCGTTGATTTCTGTTCTTCGCGGTGAAGAATAATAAATACCATTTCTTACATTGCAAAAGACCGGCGTGCACTTATTTGCAGGTCTGATAACTCAATTCCTTATGGGCTCATTGTTGTAATGGAAATCTAAAAAAAGTGACGGAAAATATTGTCCATTACAACAATGTAAACTAGGCCCATTAGTCGGTTCGGATATCAGATCTGCATATATGTACATATTTGTCAAAGACCCATATTTGGCACGTTATATTGTTTTCATTCTAAACGCCATATTCAGGAGCTTATTCATCCCGACATAATAGTGAGTTAATGATTACGTTCCCAACCTACAGCGGTCGACGAACGACGTGGAAGAAAACGAAGATCTGCTCTCGGAGTCTCTGTCTTAGGACGGGTCTTCGTTTTCTTCAAACGTCGTTCGCCGATCGCTGTAGGTTGAGAGCGTAATCGTTAACTTGCTTACACCGTTTTGATTGAGCCGACGGGTCACACATTAAATTAAAAATAATAACAATAAAAAAATAAAATTCCCTTTATTCATCCCATAGGGGAAATTTGTCTCTAGGGTCTATTCCAAAGGAAGACTGGAATAACCCAAGCGTCAGCCGTAGTGCAGCTCCGCAAGCTGAGCTAGGGCGAGGTGACTTGCTCAAGGCAACACAGCGCAGCCGGTATTTAAACTCGATACCTTTCGGGTACGAAGCAAAGACCGTACCGCTGAGTCACGCTGCCCCACTGCTGGAATATTTTGGCCAGAAAACAAAGCCTAAAATATTTAACATTAAGTTAAAGCAGTCATGCTCTATGGGTCAGAGACTTGGCGAACAACCTTGACCACATCAGCAAAGATACAAACTTTTGTAAATCGCTGTCTTCGACAAATCTTCAAGTTGAAATCGTTTGACAAAGTGCCAAACGCTGACCTTTGGACAAAAACAAACCAAGAGCAAATGGATGTCCAGGCCAGGCGCAGAGAGTGGCAATGGGTTGGCCATACCCTGCGGAAAGATGTAATATCCAATGTCCTCTCGAGATTGCTATGAATATAACCAAACATGCCCTCGAATGGTACCCGCTAAATTGGGTATTACAATATGACGTATAGCACCAGGGCAGCAGCTTCTTATGGTTCACACTATTATGTTATGACGATCGACCCAATCAGCAAAGTCCGGTCCGCATTCGTGCACCGTCGCGAACCCGCCTGGTAGCATCGTCACAACACACCTTTCGACTAGATGCTCTGCCGTTTCGGGTTCTTGTCCACAGCGTGGACATAAAGGACAGGAAGTTAGACCCCACTGATGTAACGCACCGGCCGTTAGGCAGCTCCTCGACCGAAGCCGATTCGCAGCTACCCAGTGTCTCCTCTTACTGGTATCAAAGCCTGGCAACTTCTCACCAAGCTTAGAGGAGTGTAGGTCCCCGCCCCCACGAGGGATTGAATTCGTCCAAACCGACTTCCATCTCGTATGTGCAGCTCTGTCCGTAGTCAGGGATTCTGCGTACAAGGGTTGCCGGGACTTATTTCGGCTCGAAACGGGGGCACCGTTCATTATGCGCATGAGAGGGGTATCCCCATTCCCTCTCTCTTTGATCTTACTCAGCCAGTTTCCCGTAATGGTCTCCCTCCGGACATCGGGGGCTGGATCGCTGCCATTACCGGGCCCCATTCTCTAGGGGTTGTTGCTAGCGTTCCCGACACTATGTGCATCGACTTGCGAAGTTTTACATCCACCTTCTCAACGTTTCTGCTTCTACCCCACACTGGAGCGCAATACTCCGCGGTGGAATAGCATAGTGCCAGGGCGGATGTTCTCAGGAGCGCTTGGCTAGCGCCCCAAGTCGATCCCGTCAGCTTCCTCAGAAGACTATTCCGCTTCTCTATCTTCCGGGCAACCCCTTCGAGATGAACCCGATAGGTAAGGCTGCGATCCAACGTCACCCCTAAATATTTTGGACGCGGCTCATATGGGAGTGGCTGGTCCCCGACTAGGACATTCAGTTTACGGGTGTGCCAACCACTGCATAAGTGAAATGCAGTGGCCACGGTTTTTGAAGTGTTCATCTTCAGGTACCACTTGTCAAAGTAAGATTTGAGTCTGGTGACGTCCTCGCTGAGTACGCTCTCGAGACGGGTCCACACTTTACTCTGAGTAACGAGTGCCCAGTCGTCTGCGTATCCCAGCCTCAGGGAGGAAGTGTTCGGCATATCGCTAATGTAAACGTTAAACAACATTGGCGCAAGTACCGACCCCTGAGGGACCCCATTCTTCAATTTCCTTACTTTGCTCGTGACGTCTCCCAGCGGGACGTGGAATTGACTTTCCCCTAAGATCGAAGAGAACAACTTCAAGGTCTTTTTGCACCTTATGATTTTTGCAAGTTTGAGCATTAACCCATCGCACCAGACCGTATCGTACGCCGCTGATAGGTCTATAAACACAGCACCTGTTTGCTGTTTTCTCTCGAACCCGTGCTCAATATGCTCTGTAAGGGCAATGACCTGCTCCGTGGTGCACCTCCCTTCCCTGAAGCCTGCCTGCTCTGGTGGCAGGGCTGCGTCTAGGACCGGCCCCCATCGGTTTAATAGAACACGCTCCAACAATTTGTAAAGACAGCTCAGCAGCGATATGGGTCTGTAACTGTCTGCCTCCTTCGCCGGCTTCCCTGGCTTCAGGATGGCAACTATCTTCGCGTGCTTCCACACTTGTGGAAGCTTTCCTTTTGCAAGGACGTCAGACATTGCCTCTGCTAGCCAGGCCCGTGCCCTGGGGCCCAGATGCGTCACCATATCGGGATATACACCATCTATCCCTGCTGCTTTGCCGTTCTTTACTTCGCTAATGGCTGCACCCACTTCTCGGGGACTGAACGGGGCCGTCCAGTCCGACTCCTCCGCAGGTAGCGAGTCCAAAATCGTTCGGTACGCCTTGCGGACACCGCGCTCAAAAGCCTGATTAGGGACCCGCTTACTACGGTTCTTAATATTCTTGGCAATTGTGTCTGCCTCGCATTCCGGTGCAGCCTTCGCGAAATTCCGATCTGGGTCCAATTTCTTTATCAAACGCCAAGCGTGGCGGCTGGAGTGTGTAAAGTCGAGACTTTCCACAGTTTCCTGCCACCGTTGCTTCCTTCCCTCTGCCAGAGACTGAAGTAGTCTATCGGCTGTGTCCTGGGACTGGGTCTGCTGGTACTCTCGGTAAAGCTCTTCCGACTCTGCTGTCCAGCAAGGGGTGTAGAATTTCCGCTTGCCCCGTGGAATAGAGCGTTGAGCGCTCTTAACCAGTAGCCTACTAAATCTGGTTATATTCTTGGACTTGGGAGGAATGGCAGGGCAGACCTGCTCGATATAGGAACTGAATTCCTCCCAGTCAGCCTTCCTGAAATTCCATCTGCAAAGTGGGAGAGACTGCACCCTCGGTATTGTCACCCCAGCTGTGACAAGAACCGGCCTGTGCTGGCTATGCGGAAAGTCCCCGAGGACTGTCCGCTTCACCTGCAGCGGTTCACCGTTCGCGCTTTTCGTTACGAGGGTGAGGTCTGGAGTGTACTCCTTCTTATGGCGGGTACCCCGGAAGGTACCCTTGGCTGTAGGATCGTACACTAGGTGTAGATCATTACAGTCCATCCATGAGCGGAGTTGTCTTCCTGCCTCGTTGCAGTCTCGGTAGCCCCATTCGTGATGGTGGCTATTAAAGTCTCCCAGACAGATGGAAGGATGGCTGACCACCGGTACCGGTGGTGTAGTCCAAGTCGCTCTAGGTGGTTTGTAAATATTATGCAAACACAGTCCACCTACTTCCACGGAAATTCGGTTCACCCCATTGCTGTCCGTTACGCTCTCAATGACCCTTACCTTCGATGGCTCTTTAGCGTAAACGCTAACCCCTCCTTTGAGCCTCGAAGTGTCCTCGCGTTGGACCACCGTATAGCCTGGGATCTGGAATCGGGAAGATTGCGCGCCTGAATAAAGGTGGGTCTCCTGTAAAAGGAGGATATCAACGCAATGAACGGCCAATAGCTTTGATAAAAGCTCATTTTTTGCCATACTCTGGCTCTCGACGTTCAGGGACAATATACGCGTCAGTTCGCCATCCCCGCCGTCGCATTTTCCAATCGGCAGGCCGCGAATCGATTGATGCATGGGACGTTTGCTTTTTTCTCGGACGTGCCGACGACCCGGGCGACACGAACGCGGTATTATTTGGCTAGGCGGCAGACCGCTTCGCCATTGACGGGACTGGTTGGGACTCGACATAAGGACAATAGTGTGGCGCCCGGGATAGGGCTGCTATTCGGGCACCGGGTTTGGATCAAATTTAGTCACACACCGGGGCGAGCAGCTCATGTGGCTCGTTGGCTCGATACCCGGGATGGTCTCGTGACGGTCGACCGGGATTTACACCTTTGCCCTCCCGTGTGCCTCAAGCCCCCTCACCAACTGCAAGGTAAAGATCCACGAGGGGGAGCACCAGGGCGAACGCTGCCATACACACAGATGAAGTGAAAAACGAGAACGTTGTTGTTGATAAGGATGAAGACGATGTTTAATAGATGATGGACGATTCAAGAAAACGATGCAGTGGGATAACAGGATAACGGTAGAAAAAGATGTAGAGTAGAAGTTTACAGTAGTGGCATGTACGGCAGGTCGACTGAAAAATATATTATTTAAAAATATTTATATTTTGGTTACATCAAATTTTATGAACATAAATAAAATACGTGAAATGGTAATTATATGCTTATCAAATATGGAATGTCTCCCCATTTGACAATTAAATCATAATCAAATGGAAATATAGAAAGAAAAATAAAAGTAGTACGTTAAAACACAAATACTACTCACATGTCATGAAAGTAAATATCTATTAAACAGACTAATGTCTTTACATGATGGTTGGAACATACGGAATGACAGCCGATTATTTGATACAATGAAAACGAGTATATCTCATGAAATGTGGATGGAACATATGGAATGACAGATTACTAAATACAATGAATATAAGTATATCTGCGAACAAATGGGGCTACATATTTAAGACAATTTACATAATAATCATAATAACTATTAATTAGGAATAAAAACTTACATTTCTGGTGCGTTAAGTTCTCGAAAATGTGAGGACAATCCAGTATAGGAAATAACGTGGGCTATAACCCGAAACTTCCAAGAATATATATAAATAATATTTTTAATATACAGTTAAAACTGCCTGGATGTAAATTGAGAGGGTTACAACCTTCACTTTCAACGTTTGGAGAGAAACTGACCAAGAATGTCGAATCAGTTTACCAATACTCATTAAAGGCGCGAAAGTGTTATATCAGTTCACACCATAACTACCAATAATAATGACGATCGTGGAAATAATTATAAATAACAAGTTATAACAATAAAGTAGCGGGTGACGACTACTGACAAAGAGTGACAACTTAGCAACGAGCAATACAAAACAATCAATAAAAACGATTCTGGTCTTACCAGAACACCGGCAGGCAAGAGGAAACTGGTCGTCCAAAATAGACTTGGAGGAGAAGCCTTCACCAAGACTTGTGCGTCTTCAATTTCACCTGGAGTCTGTGCAAAGGACAGAAAAAGATTGAAGAGTGCTGTTGAGGTCCAATGCTTCGACAGGAGCCAAGAAGCATTAGTCAAAGTAAGTCAAACAGCTTTTGAGGTAAGTTTGGAGATACAACAAATCTTATCCGGAACGAGGCAACGGCCTGTGCCAAGGACAGAAGAAGACGGAAGAGTGCAGTTGTGACCCTTTGCTTCGCCAGGAGCCAAGAGGCAGAAGGCAAGTAAGTCATTGATGAAATTATTGAGATGACCCCATACTTGTCAAATGTCTCAAATCCAGAACGTCTGAAATGTCTTCAGAGGGACGTTATCGAAAAAGATCGGTATTACAAGTGAAAAGTATCTGGCCAAAAAAAAAATAATAAGTAAATAATAATAATAATAATAATAATAATAATAATAATAATAATAATATTTGATAATAGTAATAATAATAATAATAATGATAATAATAATAATAAAAAAAAATAAATTAAACAGAAATGATAATAATAAAAACAGAAATTAAAGAAAAAAACAAACAAACAAACAAAAAAACAAAAACAAACAACATTTAACCCCCCCCCCCCCCCCAAAAAAAAAAAAAAAAAAACAAAAAAAAAAAAAACCACAAAAAAAAACAACAAAAAAAAAAACAACAACAACAGAAAACAAGACAAACAAACAAAAAAGATGAAAACAAAAAACCAAAACAAACACACAAAAAACCGCGGCGTCATTTCTACATGACTTCACTGCCGTTCTCATCATTGACGTCATCCGTGGCGCTTGAAGGTCCACAGGTCAATTTCACATATACAATTATCTTTTCAATAATGAGGGTGACACAGGACAGCATCAACATGCCAGCAGTCAGAACAGCCAGCCATTTTAGATCTGCTAGGACAATCTTATTTTTCGCGTTATAGCGAACTTTCCTTTTATTGTTTATTCTCTCATGCATTGGACCGTAATTCAATTTCCCTGATGGTTTGTACGGGTCTTTTTGTAACAATTCATTTGCCTGAAGTTGAATTATGGCAGTAGAAAACAATTTCTCTACCTCAGAGTACTTCGGGAATTGGAAACCCAAGTTAAGGTTGGCTATTCCCTCGGGAACAATAACAAACTTTTCTCTGCGTTCAACCTTTTCAAGCGCATGCTCAATCACGACGCCATTGAAAATCACAATTTTCCTTTCATCAAGTTCGTTAAGAACTCTCGTCAACCGTTGCAAGACAGGCTCACGGGAAAACTCGTCTTGACAATATTTGTTTATCAAGCTAAAGGATCCAAGACCAATCTGTGGTTGATTTAAAAGATTTTTAAATTTTTGGTCGGTTAAAACCTTGCAGTCGTATTTCTCATTGATGAGTAAATCCTCCCAAGTTTTGAATATTTTCATGTTTGGCACAGTCGTAATGTTGGCAGTCAGGATTCCCGTGTACAATGCATAGTAAATCACCATTAAAAACGACCAGATGAATAAAATAATTCGTGTCGACATTAGCTTTGGGCGTGGGAAAAACTGATGCCACAGAAAAGACTGTATCATAGATGAAACGATATCAAGAGTCTCAGAAAATCTGTGCAAAGTAGATTTTTTTGAATTCCGATCGATGTCTTCGTTTGAGTAACTTGATATTGGATCTTTTATATTTTTGTCTGAATCAAATTCAAAAAGAATGTTGTGAATAACGATATAAACGCATAGGCAGAATGCAAAGTTACCCAATATCAAGATGATAATTGTGATTTTGAATGGATAGATAATCAGAGCCGCTGTGTCAATTTTATGTGCTTCTATTTTATACACTCCTATAAACCGATCAAAAAATGTTGGATAAGACAATGTATTGTGCTGTCCTTTCCAGGAATAAAACCATAAACTCGCCGACATCTCGTATTTTCGACTTTGCACCAACCGCGAAAGCTCAACCCAGTTGGGATTTTTGGAATCATTACTTGCTGGTGGTGGCCATATTTCATATGTACAATTTAGATATTCGGAAAGCTGATTCAAAACACGCACAACGAGGCCACTGTGCCTTCCTAAACCTGTTACATTGTCAAATTCTGCTTGAAGGAACATATCCAATTTGGCTACGACGTAAAGTTTTCTCATGTTGAGACGAAACTGAATATTTGGGAAAAGGTTACACGTAGCTGAATGCATATTCGCCTCTAATTTAACTGACTCTGGCTCACGTGTTCTATTTTCACGCCACATAAACGTTTCTATTTGTAAATTGAACGTTCTAATAGTCTCGTTAATGTTAGATGTGCGATTGTGACGGTAGTAAGATATTACAGCTACGTTGTCCATGATAGAATGATTCTTTTGTTGTAAAACTATTTCATGCAATTGATCGTAAGACGTCACAAATATCAGCCATTTTGATCGATGTGGAAATAAGGATCCAGTGCGTTTTGTACTTTTCTGAAATCGAATGCCAACGTCTGTCAATATATTGACAGCTTCCGTTGTGAACAAAAGATAGGAGGTTGGTCGTCTTGGCTCTTTGTAGTTTAGTTCGAATGAAAGAATAACGTTTGTAATGTCGTTTCGTATAGATGTGTTGTTATTGATTTCAATGTGTAGCATTTGCACAGATGACGATCTTACACGTTCAAAAATTTTGTCAAAAAGAAGTGAAATATAAGACGGCATATTGGTGTCTCCGATCAATACAATTCTTTCACTTCTGCACTCTTGTAGATTTTGAAAGATCATCTGACTTTGTTGTGTCAACTCATGTGTTGTGTATCCCGATGGAAACTTGGCCGAGTTTACAAAAACTGGTATAATATAAAACAACACTAGATATCGAATGGCACGCATGTCCATTGTTGTTGTATATTATTGTTGCTGCTGATGCTGCTGTTGTTGCTGTTGTTGTTGTTGTTATGTTGTTGTTGTTGTTGTTGTTGTCTTATTGATATTTCTCTTTCTGTGTGTTACAACGACATTCTAGAAGGGAAAGAAATATAAACAAATAATATCCGTATGGTGGGTGTTCAATGTCAAGTCGGTAAACATGGTATTTGTGTATTGGTGGTACGTGTTTAAATAAAATACACACGTGTTCATTCCATCCGCAATTCTACAAAATTTTCGTAATAGTTGGCAAGTCTGCAATGGAAAAACTCAACCTTGTTTAATTAAAATCAATAAATTCGTCTGGTCCAGCGGTGTAGGCTTAATGATAACTTAACTTAACTTGAGCCTTTATATAGCGCAATGTCCACTAAACGTGCTCAAAGCGCTTTACAACGGGTCCCTGACCAATAAGTAACATATAGACCGAGACATGACATGACGCCTGTTAGGCGATATTACAATTTTTTTCGACAAAGACAACGCTGTTGACGACCGGGTACTCATTTTACACCTAAGTGCGGTGAGAGAATGTGAGGAAACGAGTCTTTTCCAAGGACTAAACTATGCGCCGAGCGAGGCTCGAATCCAGGACCTTCCTTCCGAAAGCGAGTGTCATACCACAAGACCACATAGCCGCACAATCAATATTCTTCTGTAAGAGGGTTTATCTATTAAATGCTTGAAAAGAAATGTTATCTAAATAAAAAAGAGTAATAAAAAGGAATAGAAGCTTCGGTTTTATTTGCGAATACAGATAATGTGGGCGTTTTGGGTTTCCCCTACTTTGTCAACAAAACATGATGATTGAGACTATGAGGACAAATGAGATATATGCGCATAGATTCAAATTTTACTAATAGATGATTAGACGTTCTTTAAAAAAACTTTTCTTTTTTTCAAGAAAATATTTTTGATTTTAATTTACCTGAAAAACAACCTGTAACTCAACCTTCAAAACTTTTCTTTAATCCATGTAATTTTTCTCTCTCCAAAGTCGGATATTATCAATATTTGTACGGCTATAATGTGGTCTTGTGGTATGACACTCTCTTTAGGATCGGAAGGTCCTGGGTTCGAGCCTCTCTCGGCGCATAGTTGAGTCCTTGGAAAAGGATTGATTGTCTTTGTCTTTACAATTGATAAATCTAATAAGGATAATAATAATAATAATAATAATAATAATAATAATAATAATAATAATAATAATAATAATAATAATAATAATAATAATAATAATAATAATAAAATATAATATATTTATATGTCATAAGATCCAAAAGAGAATGTAATAAAATACATTTCCATAATGAAGAATTTCGATTATAAGTCGATACATTTTAAAACAATAAATACTCAATTATATAGGAAAATCACTTGATAAACTGTTATATTATATATATATATATATATATATATATATATATATATATATAATATGTTGCATATGTTGAAACAAACAACAACAGTCAACAAACCAGCACTCAGTCCTAACGATGGCTAATTAAGCCTGAAACATTAATGTAGACTGTCTCAAACATTGTGGTAAATATTTTAAAAATAATAATTCGCCCCATTACTACATGTCGAGCACTTTTCGTACCATATTTGTATCAAACACGATTCAATATATATATATATATATATATATATATATATATATATATATATATATATATAATTATTATTGTTTAATTAACTTACCCAGAATGAATCAGCTTGGTTATTTAAACTCTCTTCTCCATGTCTGTGGGCGAGCTCGCTGTGTTGCGTGAAATGTCCAAATGTAACAATCGCGCGCATTTAGTTGCATATACAGAGAAAAGTATTGATTTTTAAAAATGGCATTCATATGGGATTTATGCACTCTTGTGCTTTGAACACACACACAAAAAAAAAACCAAAAAAAAACCAAACAAAACCAGTTCCATATCGCTACACGAACTCGGATGAAAATAATGCCCTTCCGAACACGACATCATAAGATATCGTCGCCTTGGCATTCCACGAAGGAATATAGATAATTCATCAAACAATGACAATTAGCCATTACTTTGTCTGACATGATCATGTGCGGCTATGTGGTCTAGTTGTATGACACTCGCTTTCGGATCGAATGGTCCTGGGTTCGAGCCTCGCGTTCGGCGCATAGTTGAGTCCTTGGAAAAGACTCTTTACTTTATTTTGCCAGGATTAGGCTGTTGGAGCCGGAGTTTATCCCTGTTTCTATAGCGTGAAAAAGACAATAAAATTTCTTGCTGCCCATTGGATAGGACACCAATATATTGCAAAGTACTTTCCGATCTTCACATCTTACAGACCCAGTTTACCCAATGAGTGCTGGGGGGGGGGGGGGTCAGTAAAATAAAACATCTTGAATTTATTCGGAATCGACCTCAGTCCCTTTGCTTGGGAAACGAGGGTTCAGACATGTTTGGTGGATTATCTATATTCTTTCATGGAATGTCTAGGAGGCGAAAGGGCATATTATTCAACTCTTTCCTTGCCCATTATAGGAAAATCGTCACATTCGTTACGATACAACCAACATTGAAATTTCTCTTGTCCATCATTAAATTTAAGGAAATTAGTAGGGGGAATTAGGTCCAAAAAACCCTTGAATTGTGCAAACTGGGTTGAAAGCATGAAATTTACATATGTTGTTGAATATGAAAAACCCTATAATTTATGATATAGAACCACTCTGAGAGATCAGTATTAGTTGAGATACAAGGTTTTTAAGATGAGACAATTTTGAAATGGACGACAATAATTTCTTTCATTTTTATTGTGTAAACATTCGAAGCAAGCCGACCCAAGGTTGTTTTACGTCATCCTTTGGATTCCCATTGGTGACTATTTTTAGCGTCGAAGTGGATGTTTTCCTTTCCCTTTACTTTCACGAACCATACAAATTATTTAATCGTAAATATAATTCAATTTCACGTCTAGCGAGCAATATTCTATAATATAAGATTTTTTTCTGCATCTGATTTAATAACTATAATCAATTGCTCTAAAACAGACGGGCAGACGGGCAGACGAGCAGAGGGGTAGACAAAACAGACTAGCAGAACACAGCTCAATAAATGCCGATAACCGGTGTTGACAAAGGACAGTGCTCCTTCTCCCCTCCTCCTGTTTTCTTTTCTTTCCAAAAATATTGCTATAATCATTTTACGTGAGTTACAACCTATTTCGGTCAAACTTGATGACAGTAAAGAGTCAGCATACCACTTACATTGCTATAATTATCATCATTATCATCATCAGCAACCACTATGATGCTGTATTGTTGCAAGTTATTTACTTTACGTTATTTACCTCAAAGGGACGATGGGAGAATATTCTATTTGTACTGTTGTATCCTTATGTAAGGCACTGCACACATTTTGCCTGCTGATGATGGGTCTTTAACAGAAAGAACGAAAGAAAGAAAGAGAGAGAGAGAGAGAGAGAGAAGAGAGAGAGAGAGAGAGAGAGAGAGAGAGAGAGAGAGAGAGAGAGAGAGAGAGAGAGAGTAATGAAAGAATATTGCATATGCCTAATAAAGGAATGCGTTTGCATGCTTTCAGATACACATACAATGGCAAAAAGAACTGCTCCCAGAGACTGGGACCAGTGTTTGATATGCCAACAAGAAAACACAGACCGTTTAGAATGCCCCTCTAAGTCGAGGAGGTATGACAAAGGGCAAGGCCATGAAACTCTTTTTGATGATATAACACAATTCAATTCTTTGGTTTGTGATGAAAACAAGTTGGATGTATCTATATTTTAAAGTTCATCAGATAGTTATGAGATTTTTGAAAGCTTAAAACAAAATGATGCTAAGTGGATAAGTATTGTCGTGCAAAATTTAATGCCAACAAAATTAGGCGATTAGAATTAAAGAAATCTAAAAGAATTGCCCTACAAGAATTCCAAACTTCGTCATTTGACTTGGAGGAGTCATCGAATGAATATATTTCGCAACCCACGAGAATAATGAGACAACGTTCAAAATTATAGATTGGCTGTAATAAACAAACGTGCTTTTTTGTTTTAAAAAAATGGAATCGGGAGTACTCCATTCTATAATGACAACAGATTATGGAAGAAAATATTCGTGAAATAGCATTATCTATAAAAGATTCTGATATGTTGTCATTAATTGCCGGAGAAGATTTAGTCGCTCAGGAGGCACACTACCGCCCTATATCATAAAATTTGTCATGCACGATACTTAAAACAACAAGCTTTAAAAGATGTCACTGCTGATGATACTAATGATGTCACAGTTCTTGAAAGAAGTCGAGCTTTTGCTAACATTATATCTTTTATAGAAGAGAACCCTGCAACAAATGTGACGATCGACATGAACCACTGTGAAGCTTATTTCCAGAATTTTCAAAAGTGTCCCAAAACTCATCAAA
>NC_088367.1:32820306-32822806 GCF_034508935.2 Berghia stephanieae | reverse complement strand
AAATTTTTCTCTGTGCTCAACTTGTTTTAGCACATCCTCAAGAACGATTCGAGAAGATATCACTATTTTATTTTCATCAAGTTCTTCGAGAACTCTCCTCAACCGGTGTAATACAGGTTCCTCGGAAAACTCGTCTTGACAATGTTTATTCATCATGCTGAAGTTTCCAAAATCCTCATTTGGATCTAGAAAGTTTATAAAAAAGTCTTTATCGGTCAAAACCTTACATTCGTATCCCTTATCAATAAGTAAGTACTCCCACGTTCTGAACTTGTTCGTGCCTGGTGCTTTGGTAATGTTTGCGGTGAGAATCCCCGTATACATAGCATAGTAAATCACCATTAAAAACGACAGGAAGAATAATATAATTCGTGACGCCATCAATATTGGACGAGGGAAAAATTGGCTCCATATAAAAGACTGAACTATAAATGAAACAATATTAAGACTTTGACAAAATCGACGCCCTGGAGATTGGATAATTGTTGCATGAATTCCTCTGTTTGATTTTCCTTGTTGATTTGTTATATCTTCATCTATATCGCTCACAAAATGAATATTGCAAATTATTATGTATACAAAAATGCAATATAGAAAACTGCATACGATAAGGATGAGTTTTGTGATATTGAATGGATATATAATGAGAGAAGCTTTGTCAATTCTATTTCCATGATGTTTGTAAACCCCTACGTACCGATCAATATAAACTGGATAAGACAATACTTGTTGGCGAGTTATATTCCAAGTATACATCCAAAAAGGCGCTACAAATTCGTATTCTCTATTTTTCACCTTTTGAGATATTTCCCACCAACTTATTTTGAGAGCCTGTTTGCTAGCTGCTGGGGGCCATATCTCGTATGTAAAATTGAGAATTACTGAAAGCTGATCTAAAATATCCATCGAAATTCCTGTATACTTTACCAAACCTGTGTCATTGTCATATACGGTTTCCAGGAAACGCGACACTATTCCTAAAGCGTAAAGTTTTCGCATGTTTAGGCCAAACTGAATATTTGGGAAAAGATTACACGTGGCTGAAGATATTCCACCCGCCTCTAATTTAACTGACTCTGGCTCCCGTGTTCTATTTTCACGCCACATAAACGTTTCTATTTGTAAATTGAACGTTCTAATAGTCTCGTTAATGTTAGATGTGCGATTGTGACGGTAGTAAGATATTACAGCTACGTTGTCCATGATAGAATGATTCTTTTGTTGTAAAACTATTTCATGCAATTGATCGTAGGACGTCACAAATATCAGCCATTTTGATCGATGTGGAAATAAGGATCCAGTGCGTTTTGTACGTTTTTGAAATCGAATGCCAACGTCTGTCAATATATTTACAGATTCCGTTGTGAACAAAAGATAGGAGGTTGGTCGTCTTGGCTCTTTGTAGTTTAGTTCGAATGAAAGAATAACGTTTGTAATGTCGTTTCGTATAGATGTGTTGTTATTGATTTCAATGTGTAGCATAGGAACGGATGAAGACACGACACGACCCAAAATATTTTCGAAAAGAACTGAAATATCTGGTGGGTTTTGTGTGCTTCCAATCATTACCACTCTCTCACTTCCGCATAGCTGTAGATTTTCGAAGATCATCTGACTAATTTGGGTAAACTCGTGTGCTGTACAATCCGATGACACTTTGACCGAGTTCATAAAGATCAGGAGATAGGACAGAACTAGAACCTGGATGGCATGCATGTCTAGTGTAGTTCTATTTATAGAATGGACACAAAATTCCTGGAGACAATTAGCTTTAAATAGGAAGGAATTTTCATAATACAAAATTTTGAATTTAGTTGTCAAGGGTTTTTCGAAATCGATGGTCTGCGAACTAGCTCGCCACTTGAGAATCGATGGTTCAAATCACTGTCATGGGATGAAAAAAAATTATTTGATTGCATTAATTTTATCAGTTTTGTTAATGTGAGACGACGTGTAGGCTACATATATGCATGTCTGAATCCGAACCCGCTTATGGGCCTAGTATAACATACTTGTAATGGTCAATATTTTGCGTTATTTTTTTAGATATCCCTAACGACAATTTGCCCATAATGAATTGAAATATCAGACCTGCAAATAAGTGCACGTTGATGTGAGACTTAAAAAAAAAAATGTTTCTTGGATTTTTAACAAATTCATTTTTCAAAATGGCCGTATTTGTTTAAGCATTGAGGTTAAGGTGGGAGCGAATTGCTTTGCGGAAGGTTTTGTCTGCAAAGCGGAAAAGAAAATCGACAATGTTGACAACATACGACGCTCGTCTGAAATGTCTTGCCTTCTATGCGATTATCTTTCCTTATTAGAATGACGTCATCAAATTTTAACAAAATTTTGCTTATTACATCACCTTTAAAATTGCTAAGCAACAAGAAACTCCTTTGTCCCACCGTAGCCATCGTTAACATATAGTTAAAATGAAGTTGACGTCACTCTGGTCTTTGTTATTGTTTTTTTTTTTTTGCCATCCGCGTTTATGAGT
>NC_088367.1:32812806-32815306 GCF_034508935.2 Berghia stephanieae | reverse complement strand
TATATTATATATATATATATATATATATATATATATATATATATATATAATATATATCGCCTTGAATGCATGCATGCGAGTAACGCCATAAAATAATCTAGAAGATATTTTTAAAAAGACGATCGAATAATATAATCAACTTTCATAACTGTTGTCATTTTTTATAAAAGAATAAACGGTATATTATGCTGCCCTTGATTTTAAAACCACAGGATATGCAATGTTAACCAAATAGCACATACTGTGTTCTTCAATAAAACGGCAGTATAGATAGTATTCGTTTGGCTATTAAACTCACAACTTGCCACCCGGAAGTATAACGGACCAACACACAAAACTCTGTGTAACCATGAACTTTTATTGTCTGGAGAGCCATCGTGAAGTTAATAGCCTGACACAAGGACCGATTAGGACTTATCTTTTGACATCATTTTTTAGGTTTGTGGACCGCCTAGTGAGTTGTTGTTAATAGAGGTCAAAGAAACAAGTGATCTCATTGGTTGAATACAACTCACGATTTGTTTTCTTTTGTGGTCAAAGATTTGTCATTTGACGTCATTTTTTTGGTCAGTGTCAGACTTTATAGATAGTATGCAGATGACGTCACTCAGGCCTTTGTTATTGTTTTTGCCATCCGCGTTTGTGAGTTGTTCTCACTAAACTGTATTAACCAGACTATAAAAGTTCATGGTTACACAGAGTTTGTGTGTTGGTCCGTTATACTTCCGGATGGCAATGTTATGAACTTCTTAGACAAGCGCATACTATCTGTAAGTGCGCGATGGCTGCGCTTAACACAGCTAATCAAACTGGCGCCCTAATCGGAAGATTAATTAGGATGCGAAAGGCGCTAAATCGGTCAGTAAGTCAGATTGATACAAATTAAGAAATTAGAGAGCAGGCACCGGTTTGTAAGATAAAGATCTGAACAATAGGATTCAATAGTCTGATGTCACGCCGCCCGGCAACGGCAGCCATCTTGGTTCTAAACAAAGAAAATCATTACTTTTTATTCTTCATACTGGCTAGAACTTTTCATATGCCTTGTGATCAGAATGTGTAAAAGTCAAAACATGATCACATTTATGCTTTTTTCCCCTCTGGATACGCTTTTATGCTCGCCGGAGAAATATTTCATACGGGCGTCCGCCAGTGTTCCGATAGTTAAGAGCCAGTGTTACTAAGTTACCATGCGTCATTAGGAAGGAAGTGACGTTACGACTGTTGAAGAGTATTGTGTATGATAGGTGGCAGACAAAACAAGAAAGGAAAATACAAGAAAGAAAAACACATCCCAAAAAAGCGGGTCGATCCGTAGCCATCGTTAACTTATAGCCCAACACTGTAGCCATCGTTAAGTTATAGCCTGACACTGAAACCCAAAAAGACTGGCGTTTTGACGTCATTATTTTGTTTTTGCACCGCCTTGTGAGTTGTCGTTAGTAGTGCTCATGGAAACAAGTGGTCCCATTGGTTGAACTATTGAATACAACTCACGATTTGCTTTCTTTTGTGGCCAAAGACTTGTCTTTTGACGTCATTTTTTGGTCTGTGCCAGGCTATATATATGTTAACGCTATATATATGGCTACTGTCGATCCCCAGTCGTCTGGTACTGTTTCATACACAGTTTCTCAGATTTTTATTTCACAAAAGAGCAGTAAAAGTTTGATTCGATTAATATTGAGCTTTTATATAGAGCAATATCCACTAAATATGCTCAAATCTCTTTACAAGGGTCCATGACCAACAGCAACACGTAACATGTAGAACGAAACATGACGCCTGTTAGGCGATGTATCAAATTTTTTCTGACAGAGACAACGCTGTCAACGGCCAGGTACTCATTTTACACCCGAGTACGGTGAGGGAATGTGAATAAAGAGTCTTTTCCAAGGACTCAACTCTGCGCCGAGCGAGGCTCGAACCCAGGACCTTCCGATCCGAAAGCAAGTGTCATACCACAAGACCACATAGCCGCACTATTAAAATGGAGAGAGACCTGGTGTCTGGTGCGAGTAAAGTCGTACCCTGCCTTAAAAGAAAATAATAATTTTAAAAAAAATCCCTTTATTTATCCCCATGGGGAAATTTGTCTTTAGAGTCTATTCCAAGAGAAGACTGGAATAACCCTGACGTCAGCCGCAGAGCAGCGCCACAAAGTGTGCTTGGGATCAAGGCCACACAGCACGGCGGATGATCGAACTCGGTACCTATCGGGTACGATGCAAAGACCGTACTGCTGAGCTGAGCCACGCCGCCTCCCCAATAATTGATTTATCAGTAGGCGGGTAGGGTAGCAAGATCACTATTTATTAAAACTCTACTTGGTCGTGTCTATTGAGTTAACTCATTCAATCCTAGGAATTTTTTCTGCTTTTCAAAATTGGAAAAAATAAATTAAAAATTAGCATGTGAATATACAACCCCCCCCCCCCTCCCAAAATAATTAGAGCATTT
The DNA here is from genome assembly GCF_034508935.2 of Berghia stephanieae. Classification (NCBI taxonomy): domain Eukaryota; kingdom Metazoa; phylum Mollusca; class Gastropoda; order Nudibranchia; family Aeolidiidae; genus Berghia; species Berghia stephanieae. Next base: position 32,812,846 of record NC_088367.1, on the reverse strand, counting down.
ATATAGCGCAATATCCACTAAACGTGCTCAAAGCGCTTTA
>NC_088367.1:32785306-32810306 GCF_034508935.2 Berghia stephanieae | reverse complement strand
TTGCGCAGTAGAGCAGTTGGGCGTTTGTCACCAAGACCATTAAGATTAAGGAGTTCTGTGTCACTATGGGGTTCCAACAAAAATAGTCAGCCTGATCCAAAGTTCCTACGAGGGAGTGACCTGTCGAGTAATCCATGGGGGACAACTGACAGATAGCTTCAATGTGAACACTGGAGTCAGACAGGGATGTCTTCTGTCACCCTTTCTCTTCCTTTTGGCGATTGACTGGACAATGAGGTCAGCAGTGGCAGGTAGGAGAAATGGGATTCAGTGGACATTGTTCGACCAGCTCGACGATTTGGACTTTGCAGATGACTTGGCCTTGCTGTCCCACAATCACCAACAAATGCAGGACAAGACAACAGAGATAACAGCAAAGTCATCACAAATCGGACTCAGGGCCCATGAGGGTAAAACAAGGTCCTCAAAATAAACACAAATAGTAAAGAACCAATCAAACTGCACGAGAGCGAACTGGATGAGGTTGACCACTTCACGTATTTAGGCAGCATATTAGATAAACAGGGTGGCACAGATGCAGACGTAAAGGCAAGAATTGGCAAGGCGAGGGTAGCATACTTGCAGCTTAAAAACATCTGGAGCTCCAAGGTGGTGTCAACCCGAACCAAAATAAGACTCTTCAATTCAAATGTCAAGTCAGTCCTTTTGTATGGAGCGGAGACATGGAGGACCACGAAGACCACCACCGGAAAAGTACAGACCTTCATCAATAGCTGCCTCAGAAGGATCCTCAAGATTCACTGGCCAGACAGGATCAACAACGCAGACCTGTGGCAGAGAACATCTCAAATGCCAGCAGAAGACGAAATCAGACGCCGCCGATGGAGATGGATTGGGCACACCCTGAGGAAGCCAACCAATAACACCGCTAGGCAGGCGCTGAGATGGAACCCCCAGGGAAAACGGAAGAGAGGGCGGCCTAGAAACACCTGGCGGCGAGACCTGGAGGCGGACATGAAGAGGATGGGACACACCTGGGGAGAGTTGGAGAAGATGGCCCAGGACAGAGGAAGATGGAGGACTGTTGTCGATGGCCTATGCTCCACTAGGAGTGACGGGCATAAGTAAGTAAGTAAGTACACAAAGTTATGTGTAACCTTAAACGTTTATAGTCTGATATAATTTAGTGAGAACCTCGCTGGCTAAAAACAATAGACGATGAACTAAAGAATTTTGTCGAAATTTAGTTTCACATAAAAATAATAAAGGTATCACCTCTTGTATAAGTAATATAGGGAGTAATGTAAAAAGGACTATTGGACCCACATCATATATCATCATAGCAATGTTATTTCATTTATCCGGGCTCTCATTTTAAAGGATCCCATTAACGAGGTCTTTATCATAGTGTTGTACGGATAGTCAAGTTGGTGAATTTGAAACAAACAAGCCCTATGCTCCAAAAAGAAACGTTTTGTTTCAACCAAGTGGGAGGCTCATTATCAGATGGACTCGAACAAGGCACGTATGTTTACTGGTCACACTGGTCACAATTTTGTTCAAACCTCATTTTTCGAAATGTACGTATATTTATTTGTCACAATTTTATTCAAAATACATTTTTCATGAAGCTGCGTCTATTTAATTTGTCACAATTTTGTTCAAACCTCATTTTTCATGAAGGTGGGTATATTTAATTGTCACAATTTTGTTCAAAAAACATTTTTCATGAAGGTACGTATATTTATTTGTCACAAGTTTGTTCAAAATACATTTTTCATGAAGCTGCGTATATTTAATTTGTCACAATTTTGTTCAAAATACATTTTTCATGAAGGTACGTATATTTATTTGTCACAATTTTGTTCAAAATACATTTTTCATGAAGGTACGTATATTTATTTGTCACAATTTTGTTCAAAATACATTTTTCATGAACGTACGTATGATTACTGGTCACAATTTTGTTCAAACTTCATTTCTTTAACACATAATTTTCTTAATAAGGAGAGATGATTCACGTCGGGACAATACCAAATTTTAAAAAGTTTACTCAATTTTTGAGCTCATGTCTGCTTTGGAATATTTTCACTGTAATTTTTATTTGGCAGTTGACTATAACAGCTGTTAAGAACAACAACAAAAAAAATATTTAAACATGGATGATTTTGGTTGAAAACCTTTCCAATCAACAACAACAACCCCCCCCCCCCCCAAAAAAAAAAAACAAAAAAAACCCCCAAAAAAAACCCCCAAAAAAACAAACAAAAAAGTCAACAATAATTAAACTTTTTGTAAAAATTATTAAAATATGAGCTTTTATATAGCACAATATCCACTATCAATGCTCAAAGCTTTTTAAAAAGGGTCCCTAGCCAAAAGCAACCCTCAACATGTTGGAAGAGAGATGACGCCAGTTAGGCGATATCACAATTTTTTTTCCACCAGAGAAAACTCTGTTTTAACGTAAAGTGTTACCGTTTTAACTATTTTTGTTGTTTTCCAGAAGAAGGGTTTTGAGCCCGAAACTCTCTATGTGAAGTATTTTGATCTTCTTTTAAGCTAGTAAATATTCATTTCTGTTCCATATTTTGTTGCAGTTAAAAGCTTCTGTGAGTATTAAGGAAATGTCTGAAGATTGTGTTGTTCTGTAAGGCATATTTTAAAAAATGAAATAGATGTTTTTATTTTGTTTCTGTATTCATCCTTATTATGTAGTGTCGTGACTTTTGTTTTAGTTATAAAGCACGATTAACGTGGATGTTTAGGCGCAATATAAATTCATTATTTACTATGATAATAATAATAATAATAATAATAACAATAATAATAATAATAATAATAATAATAATAATAATAATAATAATAATAATAATAATAATGATAATAATAATAATAATAATAATAATAATAATAATCACAATCATAATAATAATGATAATATCATCATCATCATTATTATTATTATTGTTATTATTATTGTTTTATCATTCTTATTTTTTATCAATATTATTATTATTATTATTATTATTATTATTATTATTATTATTATTATTATTATTATTATTATTGTTATTATTATTATTATTATTATTATTATTATTATTATTATTATTATTATTATTATTTATTATTATTATCATTATTGTTATTATTATTATTATTATTATTATTATTATTATTATTATTATTAATTATTATTATTATTATTATTATTAGTAGTAGTATTATTAATATTATTATTATTATTATTATTATTATTATTATTATTATTATTATTATTATTATTATTATCATTATTATTATTATTATTATTATTATTACTATTATTATTATTATTATTATTATTATTATTATTATTATTATTATTATTATTATTATTATTATTATTATTATTATTCATCATCATCATCATTATTATTATTGTTGTTATTGTTATTATTGCTATATTAATAATAATAATAATAATAATAATAATAATAATATATTATTATTATTTATTATTATTATTATTATTATTATTATTATTATTATTATTATTATTATTATTATTACCATTATTATCATTATTATTATTATAATAATTATTATTATTATATTATTATTATTATTATTATTATTATTATTATTTATTATTATTATTATTATTTTATTATTATTATTATTATTATTATTATTATTATCATTATTATTATTATTATTATTATTATTATTATTATTATTATTTGTGACCCATCGTCTCAAAACGGTATTATGTCGGAGCGAACCAGATTCTTAAAAGCCGAAGTAAATGTTAAACTGGTCAAAATTATAAATTGTTGGCTTTAGCACCTTAAAATATGGTTGTCATTCTCCTCAATAAATCATATAAACTCAACACAAGTCTGATATTTCTGGCTTTAATTAAATTTGCAACAGCTTAACCAACTCGACTTAATACCGTTTTGAGGCGAAGGCTCACATTTATTATTATTATTATTGTTATTATTATTATTATTATTATTATTATTATTATTATTATTATTATTATTATTATTATTATTATTATTATTATCATTATTATTATCATTATTATTATTATCATTATTATTATTATTATTATTATTATTATTATTATTATTATTATCATTATTATTATTATTATTATTATTATTATTATTATTATTATTATTATTATTATTATTATTAAATGTTCAGCTTATTTTGAAAGTGAGCATCCGTTTTTCATAAACAAACCCATTTACATGTTTTGTTTTTTTTTCATTTTCGAGAACACAGGAGGAGGCGACCAGTTTGAACTCTTTTTCAGACAGATACAAAACAAGCACAAGGGGAACTGGTATCATTAACGTAACAGTAAAAAACAACAACAAAAAAACCAAAACAAAACAAAACAAAAAAAATTTTGAGCTTGTTTAAAACGCAATATCCACTAAACGTGCTCAAAGCGCTTTACAAAGGGACCCTACCAACAGCAACACTTAACATGTAGAACAAGACATGACGCTATACTACATGATATTACAATTTTTTTGGTCAGAGACGACGCTGTAAACGACCAGGTACTCATTTTACACTTGAGTACGGTGAGAGAATGTGAGCAAAGACTTGTAGAAATAGTCAGTAATGATACAATAAAGTAATAACAAAATCCGTGTATAGATTATTGCTAACGTTTAATAGTTGATAGAACTTGGATTGATTGTATGGATCAGAGGACGAACCGTACAAGACTAAGAAAACGGAAGTAAACATTGAATACAATAGAAGTGCGTCGTAGTGCTTAAAATGTAAGACAAATGTTCGTGCGAAGCACCGACATAACTGGTCGCCACACTACCCCTCCCCCAGCGGGGCGCAACAGTTGTTCAGCGGAATTTTGGTGGTAGTCGAGATTCTCGACCTGATCGAGTTGTTGTCGCCAGGCGTCCCGTGACAGGGGTCGAATTCACGCGTTTCAGTTGCGTGTCATCTGAATGAGGTAATGTCAATGGTTTTGGGTTGGCTGTTGTGTGGCTGATGTTAGTGTCTGAGTGTGAGAGGTGTGCAGTTTTTAGTCGATCGATGGAAATCTTTTCAGAGCGACCTTTCATGTCCAAAATGAAATATTTGTCCCTTTTGTCAATAATCCGATAAGGGCCGTCGTATGGACGCTGGAGCGGATGTCTGTGCGAGTCAATTCTCACATAAACGTAACCAGTAGATGCCAGGTTGGATGGCACATATATGGACTGTTGGCCGTGAAACTTGGGGGGTGGTGGTTTCATGGAACGTATTGTGTTTTGTAGCCGCTGAACGAATTCTGACTTTGGTGTAGATGTTTCAGGACCAGTCGACGACAAAAACTCTCCTGGAAGACGAAGGGTTGAACCGTAGACTAAATCAGCGGGGGAACAGCCAGAGTCCTCTCGCCAGGATGTACGAATCCCCAGCAACACAATGGGTATCTCCGAATACCAGTTTGTGCCTGTGGTCCGGGCTTTCAGTGCTGCCTTCAGTTGGCGATGGAATCGTTCAATCATCCCATTTGCTTGAGGGTGATATGCGGTTGTTCAGTTGACGTTGATGCCCAAACACCTGTTGCACTCTGTCCAAAGTGCCGATGTGAATTGTGCGCCACGGTCGGAAGTAATGTTTTCAGGAACACCAAATCGGGAAATCCAATGGTGTATCAAAGCTTGAGCACAGGTAGAAGCATGAGCATCTGGAAGAGGAATTGCCTCTGGCCACCTCGTGAAGCGATCGATGACTGTAAACAAGTAAGTCATACCTTGGCTGATGGGTAGTGGTCCAACGAGATCAACATGGAGGCTACTAAATCGATTCGTTGGTAGTGGCCGGTCGACAAGTGGTGCTCGGGTGTGCCTATGCACTTTGGAAGATTGACAATGATGACACTCTTTACACCATTTACGTATGTCTCTTTTCATCCCATGCCAAACGAAACGTTGACTGATGGCGCGTTGTGTGGGCCGTGCGCCGGCGTGGGAGAGACCGTGAATCTGGCCAAAAATTTGTCGACTCCATGACGTTGGAAGAATGGGGCGTGTTGCGCCTGTTGAAGTGTCACACAAGACTGTGGATGAACCAAATGGAATGTTCTCAAGTGTAAGACCTGTGGTAGATTTGCGATAAGACTCCATTTCCTGTGAGTGAACCTGGTCATATGCAAGTTTAGTGAAATCAGTAATGGAACAGATGGCTGAGACTGTGGGCGTCATAATATTAAAACGCGAGAAGGCATCAGCTACCACGTTAAATTGACCTGTGATATGCTGAATATCAGTGGTGAATTCGGCGATGTAAGACAAGTGTCTTGTTTGTCGAGGCGAGCGGTCAGTTTGACTGATGAGAGCGGAGACAAGTGGTTTGTGGTCTGTGAATAATGTAAATGCCCTACCTTCCAGGAAATGCCTGAAGTGTTTGACAGCGCTGTAAGCGGCGAGCAGTTCGCGGTCAAACGCACTGTATTTTTTTTCTGTGTCTGAGAGCTTCCTAGAAAAGAAGGCAAGCGGGACCCAGTTATGACCTTGCTTTTGTTCAAGTTGTGCACCGGCAGCTGAGTTGGAAGCGTCAACTGTAAGACTTGTTGGGGCATTTGGTAGGGGATGGTGAAGGAGAACAGCGTGTTTCAAAGCCTCCTTGGCCTTTTCAAACGCCGTATTGCAGTCATCAGACCACACGATGGATTGTCCTTTGCCACTTGCCTGAGAATGTAGTGGGGCAAGGAAGTCTGCCACGTGTGGGATAAATCTGTGGTAATAGTTTAGCAAGCCAAGGAATCGCTGAAGGCCGGCACGGTCAGTGAGAGGGGCACTGTCACGTAGAGAGGCCACCCTGTCCGGTAGTGGAAGAATCCCTTCAGCAGTCACACGGTGGCCAAGAAAATCCAACTCGCTAACACCGAAAACGCATTTCGCCTTGTTGATCACAAGTCCGTTTGTAGAGAGGAGTTGAAAAAGTTCCCGTAAGTGTTCAATATGTTCTTTATGTGAATGACTGGCAACCAAAATGTCGTCAACATAGACGAAAGCGAAAGGTATGTCTCTCAAAATGCCATCCATGAGTCTTTGAAATGCTTGGGCAGCGTTCTTCAAACCAAATGGCATCCGCACGACTTCCCACAACCCAAATGGCGTAATGATTGCTGTTTTTGGAATTGACGACTCTGCCATGGGAATTTGATGATAGCCCCTAATCAGGTCGATCTTGAAAAAGGTGTTGCATCCAGAAAGGCGGCTATTGAAGTCGTGAATATGAGGTAGAGAATACCGATCATCTTTGGTCACAACATTGAGGTGTCTGTAGTCACCGCAAGGCCTCAGTTGGCCATCCGATTTGGAAACTACATGTAGAGGGGATGCCCATGCTGATTTAGAGCGACGGATGATTCCCATCTGCTCCATCTTGAAGAATTCAGCCTTTGCTGCAGTCAGTTTTTCTGGATTGAGACGGCGCGCTCGAGCGTGGACGGGTGGCCCATTGGTGATTATGTGATGCTCCACGCCGTGTTTGTTGCGAGATGAGTTAAACTGGGGAATGACAAGGTCTGGAAACTGTTGAAGGAGGTCAGAGTATGCAGTACTTGGGTGCACTGAGAGGCCGGCAAGGCTTATGGGTGAATTAGTATATTTAAGTGGAACAGAAATGTTGTCCATAGACAAGAGTCGTTTTCCTTTTAGATCAATTATCAGGGCGTTAGAAACAAAGAAATCCGCACCCAGGATGGGACGTGTCACATCTGCCAGGTAAAATTCGTGATTGAGGACTTGATTAGATTTTATTTCTAAAGTGATGGTGCCTTTACCCCAGGTTTTGATTGATGTTCCGTTTGCAGCAGAGAGTGTAATAGAAGGTGTTAATGTTCTGCGGTCTTGAGTTGAGGCGGGGTATACAGAAACATCAGCACCAGTATCGATCAAGAAAGATTGTCCCAAACGTCATAAATGGAAAACGTGTTTGAATTTGGATTGCTGACCGATTCCACGTTCATCGGCCAGCTGAAGCGTTTCCCGAAGAAGGCAAGTTTTGTTTGTTTCCTTTGAGTTTGAGTAAACTGGAAAATTTACAACCATCTTGGCAGCGACGGGCGTCTGGTCCAAATCGCTGATGATAATAGCAAATAGAGTTGGGCATGCTATGTTGAAGAGGCTGTCCACGTTGGCGGACTGTCTTAATTGCAGCAACAGTCTCCTCTGACTGTGGTCGTGTGGTTGTTACATCCTGCTGAGGGTAAGTCAGGAATGGTGATGAGGAAATATGTTGCACACCGGACATGCGTGTCTCCCAGATCCTGTCAGCTGCCTCAGCCAATTCTTCTGTGTCTGTAAGATTGTGCCCGGCTAAAATGCCTCGAATGTCCGGGGGAAGGTTCATGAGAAATAATGCGCGTTTCAGAGTGACAGGGTCATCATTCAGTGCATTTATCATGCGCGGTAGAGCAGTTGGGCGTTTGTCACCAAGACCATTAAGATTAAGGAGTTCTGTGTCTTTTTGGGTCTGGGATTTGCCGAAGGTCTTGATCAAGGCTTTTTTTAAGCTGCCATATTTATCAAGATGTGGTGGGTTTACTAGCAGTGACTGAATTTCTTCTGCAGTATTTATGTCAAGAGAACTGACAACATAGTCGTACCTTGTCTGATCCTGAGTAATTTTCTTGGTGTTGAACTGTGCCTCCACTCTTGCGAACCAAACCTCCGGTGATTTAGTCCAGAATTCCGGGAGCTTGATGGAGACAGAGTTGATTTGTTGTTCACGGAAGTTGGTGGAAGCAGCAAGAGCCTGTAGTTGGCCTGTCAAATTCGCGACTTGTTGTGAGAGATCTGGTTGAGCCATTTTACGTATCCGCGTCGGGGTCACCAATGTAGAAATAGTCAGTAATGATACAATAAAGTAATAACAAAATCCGTGTATAGATTATTGCTAACGTTTAATAGTTGATAGAACTTGGATTGATTGTATGGATCAGAGGACGAACCGTACAAGACTAAGAAAACGGAAGTAAACATTGAATACAATAGAAGTGCGTCGTAGTGCTTAAAATGTAAGACAAATGTTCGTGCGAAGCACCGACATAACTGGTCGCCACAGACTCTTTACCAAGGACTCAACTATGCCGTTGAGCGAGGCTTGAACCTAGAACTTTCCGATCTGAAAGCGAGTGCCATACCACAAGACCACATAGCCGCAGTAAAACGTTGGAACAGTGTTAAGTATGAAACGAAAAATGCTATACTTCTGTAGGCAACCAATATAATAGGATTCAATAGTCTGATGTCACATTCGCCCAGCAACGAGCAGCAGCTTGGTTCTAAACAAAGAATATCGGTACTTTTTATTCTTCATGCTGGCTAGAACTTTTTCACACGCTATATGAACAGAATGTATAAATGTCAAAACATGACCAGATTTATAATGTTTTTTTTTTCTCCTCCTTTTATGCTCGTCGGAGAAGTATTTCATAAGGGTATCTGCCATTGTTCCGATAGTTTAGAACCAGTTACTAAGTTACTATGCGTCATTACGAGGGAAGTGACGTCACGACTATTGAACCATATTTTGATTAAATCTAAACACGCAGGGTTTCAAAGGTCAATTTCCCCAAGCAACCCTCTGCATGATAATATTATGGTAAACAAAAATGAATATACCAGCTTAAAAAAAAAGAAAAGAATAAATTACCAATCACGGAACATTTCGGGCTTAAAACCCTTCTTCAGCCAACAACAACAACAAAAAACTATAAAGGCATAAATACATTACTAAATTCAAGATTGACGACAGAGGAAATTAAAATTCTCTGTCGTCAATCTGGAATTTAGTAATATATTTATAAATTTATTGTTGTTTTTGTTTGTTTGTTTGTTTGTTTGTTTGCTTGTTGTTTTTTGTTGTTGGCTGGAGAAGGGTTTTGAGCCCGAAACATTCCGTGTTTGGTAATTTGTTATTTTTTTTAAAGCTGTAATATTCATTTTTGTCTTTTACTTTTGTTCAGTCCATAGCTTCCAGCGGCCTTAGTATCACTATATATATATACGATAAAAAGTTGTTTCCAATTATTTTGTATGTATGATGAAAAGCGCCAAGAGCCTCATGAGCTTTATAAGAGTTCCAATAGCACCGCCCTTTTTAAACCGTTATTATTTGTTGTAAATAAAAAGGAAAGTTCGTCTTCTGTATTGAAAATCTCAACTAACTGAAAAAGCAGGTTCACAGTCCCCGCCTTTATTTACTTGCACCGAGGGTCTAAAACAATTCCCTTTGCCATTCAGACGAAATCAACAACGATGATAATATGTTTAATCGTAATGCATACGTATTTCTATGATGATGATGATGATGATGATGATGATGATGATGATGATGATGCTGATGATGATGATGATGATGATGGTGATGATGATGATTATGATGATAAGTTTTTAAAATGACAAATTGCGCCAGGGAATGAAGGACCGAGTGATCTGATATTGCACTCTAACATTAAAGATACCGGAATCGAAGCCCGATTTCGGAATTTTCTGACTTTTTTGTCCTCATACAAGATAATTAGCCCTTATTAGTGATGTCACCTAAACTGTCCATCAAGTGATTTTATCGTTTATTGGTCATACAAATGTGTCCCACCGTCTCAAAACGGTATGTCGAAATAGACTTGACATCTAATTCAGCAGTATGTATATTATGATATTCTTCCTCCTCCTCTTCTTCTTCTTCTTTTTCTTCTTCTTCTACTCCTTCTTCTTCTTCTTCTTCTTCTTCTTCTACTACTACTACTACTACAGCAACAACAACAACAACAACAACTACTACTACTACTACTACTTCTACTACTACTGCTACTACTACTAATACTACTACTACTAATACTACTACTATCGCTACTACTACTACTACTACCACTGCTACTACTACTACTACTACCACTGCTACTACTACTACTATTACTACTACTACTACTACTACTACTACTACTACTACCACTGCTACTACTACTACTACTACTACTACCACTACGACGACTACTTTTTCTTCTTCTCATTCATTCGTTCTTTTACATCCTACTTTTACTCTCCCGTCTCCTCTTTTTTCCTCAGCTCAAAGCATCCGTCTAGTTTGAGAGTCTGTTATTCTCAACACTTAACGATGAAATGTGTTGAGGTTCTAGACTCCCTGACCGGACAATTTTTAACACATCCCCCTCCTAATCACCTGGAGGTCCCGACAGCTCATTTGATAGCGCACTGGCGTCACAACCAAAGGGACTGTGACCGATCCCGGGTCGAGATGCTTTCTACCCCCCCCCGTTATCCAACCCACCAGATAGCTGGGTCTGCTGTTAAATGTGTCAGTGCATGACATAATCAGTCGGAAGGTGAAAATTTTGGAATTGCATTTATTTAAATTTTCTGAAAGAATATGTTCCCCAGAACATTTTAATCTTTATTTGAAGTAAATCGGGTGATTTTTCATAAAGTTATGAACAGATGTATGGGAAAGGTATCCAGCGACTTTTCTCAAATTTCATACTTTTTCAACTAGATGTAAAAAATATTTAGAAGTGAAATTAACCTTTCATACTTCCCGAAGATGAACAAAAAGGGTTGATTTAATCATTTATGACAAGAACTCACTTTTGATCAAAATTGACCTTCTAACTAAACTTGGCAATATCTCAGTTCAAACCTTTTCACCATCCGACTGATTATGTCATTCACTGTAACAAATCTGTACTTTACGATAGACTAGATTTTTATATTTTCTATAGAACCGTAGCCATAGTTAAGTTAAAGCCTTACACTGAAACCCAAAATGACTGGCATTTTGACGTCATTATTTTTTTTTTTTTGCACCGCCCAGTGAGTTGTCGTTAGTAGTGCTCATGGAAACAAAATGGCCCCATTGGCTGAATTATTGAATGCAACACACGATTTGATTTTCTTTTGTAGCCAAGGACTGGCATTTTGACGTCATTTTTTTCGTCAGTGCCAGGCTATAAGTTAACGATGGCTACGATAGAACCCACCGGGATAAACTCCGGCTCCATGAGCCTTATGTCTATGAAGGACTAGCGGTATAAAAACAATAACAATGATCAGAGAGATGTCGATTTCATTCACGTTACTATTTACAAACAGCCAACTATGTTTGTCCGAGCACGTGTTTTGTGTGTTGGTCCGTCATACTAACGGATGACAATGTTGTGAGCTTCTTAGCTTAGCGCATACTATCTTTTCAGTTTAGTGAGAATTGCTCATAAACGCGGATGGCAAAAAAGCAATAACAAAGACCTGAGTGACGATAACTTCATACTATCCACATTTTTTGTATTTCAGATCTGGCATGCAACTTTGGAACAACCAATAGCTGTAGCAAAAAATACTCCCACCAAGGATTTACGGCAAAATCTGGAGGATATCCTCGGGGATCATACAACCCTGGTAAGATAAAATCAATTTTTTCATAAATGATTTAGAAAAAGTTAGCTTCTACCCCTACCGCACTATGACAGGACTGTCCTGGGACGAATTTGGCCTGTCCCACTGAAGAAAGCTTCTATTCAAAACAGGTACCGCACTCGGGACACACCTCGCGTATCGCTTGCTCAAATGCATTATCAATTTGGATGAAATAGAGGTTGCACGTTTCTGTGCTTTACTACTTAGAAAAAAAAAAGATAAATATTAAATTGAAAGAGAAAACAATATTGAGTGCATCCTTTAATGACCCAAAGATTGCTCAAGGGTCAATTCCATAGACTATGGTGATCTCCGATCTTATCCTAAAATGGTTTTCTTGGAATCGCCTCACTTTACCCAGGTGCATATGTGTACCAGTTCGCTGAAGAAAGCGTATCCAGAGGGGGAAAAACCCATTATAAATCTGATCATGTTTTGACTATTACACAATCTGATCACAAGGTATATGAAAAGTTCTAGCCAGCATGAAGAATAAAATGTATCCATTTTCTTTGTTTAGAACCACGATGGCAGCCGTTGCTGGGCGACGTGACATCAGACTATTGAATCCAATTGTCCGCTTCCCGCTATAGATAGAATGCGCTTGGCCAAGGAGTTCACAACATTGCCATCCGGAAGTATAACGGACCAACACACAAACTCGGAGTAACCATGAACTTTTATAGTCAGGTTAATACAGTTTAGTGAGAACAACTCACAAACGCGGATGGCAAGAACAACAACAAAGGCCTGAGTGACGTCATCTGCATACTATCTATTGAAACCGAAATAATCTCCTGCACCATTGGCGACAAGGGTCTAAAGGAGTTAATTTGTCTTACAATGAGCCTTTATACAAACTTTATCGTGTGATAACTAGTCACCCATTTGGAGGTATAAAAACAATAACAATGATCACAGAGAGGTCGATTTCATTCGCGTTATTGTTTATAAACAACTCAATATGTTAGTCCCAGCACGTGTGAAGGTGTGTGACAAATTAGTGGTGGTGATGATGATGATGATGATGATGATAATGACGACGATGATAATGATGATGATGATGGTGATGATGATGATGATAATGACGACGATGATAATGATGGTGATGATGATGATGACGACGATGATAATGATGTACGTGGTGTGAGGAAAATTATATTATTGGGTTGATGTTTGTTTTGTTGTTGTTTTTAAGGGTTTTACGGCGCTTGCAACACATTAAGGTCATATCAGCGCCAGTAAAAAGGAAGAAAATGGGACAGTAAAAAGTTCTAGAATTACAATTAAAGCACAAAAGAAAAGGTAAGACAAAGGGGAATTGGTTCAAATAGGGAACAGATGTAGATTCCAAGAGCACACTGTCAAAGTACTTAGTTTGAGATCACCTAAAAGTCTCATCCAGACACAAGCACAGGTCCCAACTAAGAGGAATACACTCAAATAGACCCAGGGCCAATGGGCGAAACACTCCCTCCCCCTGGGGATTTTATGAGACCAGTTTTTTAAGTAAATATAATGTGTGGGCTTTTCATTTCTGGCCGGCTGCCAAAAAAAAAGTGTCATCTTTACAGAGTTATTGCCCTTGAAAGGTCATCAAGTGCGTTAAAATGAGCTTGCCACTGCCAAACTTTGAACTGCCATAGCTTCCTTAGTTTTCATCACACATGTCACAAATTTGGATTGCACTGATGTATATAGACTATATTAGATAAATAATAACTAAATTCAAGGTTCAGAGTATTTAGTATGTATGAACTTCAAGGATGAATTTTAAAATATTAAAATTTTCAAAAAAGTTTCACAGACACTGTTATATAACTTTAGAGCATTACATTTTTCTGTATACATCAAAGAGAAAGTGTTATAGCCTGTGTATAGCTAGACCTAAATCTAAAATTTCGTAAATTTTTAATCACTAGTTTTGAAGATATTGGATATTTTGTGATTGTACTGTTGACAGAGCAGTTATTCCCCTTGGTGGATTAGAGAAAGGTTTATAGCAAAAAAAAAAGCAGTTTATTGTAATATGACAGGAGAAATTTGGTACTTAGGGATAATTTTTTAATTACATCAGCCCAAGGAGAGAGGGGGAGGGGGGGGGGGGGGGTCACATCTAGTCTGACTCTGGTTTGGGGGGGGGGGGGAGGGTCGGTAAGCATGATGCTCACTCCACTTTTTTAGGGTAGGGTCCAGGTAAACACTGAAATCAGCTTTTCAGTGTCAGCTTTGCTCAAATAACTATTTAAAAAATAAGGGTTTGCAGTTCTTGTCATAGAAAAATATTATAATGCGAATTATTAGATTCACCATTGGTACTTATGAAAGGAAAAAAGTAACACTAAACTGCTGATGTCTATAATGTACCCTATCATTCAATTTGTCTTTCTGTGAGAACAAAGTTGTGTTGACATGAAATATGAAAATTCTGCTTTGTGTTCCACTGTTTTCATTCATGTGTCCCTTCCCATAGTTTTCTATAGTTTCGGTTTCAGGTTAGTCTTTGTTTGTTTATTGGCCTTTTTAGGGCGCTAGCACCTCAAATATGTTATATCAATATCAGCGCCCAAATGTACGTTAAGTCAGAGAGACCAAAATAGTATATCCTCTTCAACACCCAAAAGAAAACAACATGCTTCAATTATTTTTTTAAAACCTATGACTAATGAGGGTTAGTCTTTGTGCTTGCCTATTGCCTGTTTTCATATTATAACTGATAAAAGCTGACATCATATAAGTACGTCCATAAGTAAGTCCATAAAGCCTGCTACATGTATTAAGATAACACCAACTAAGATGAAAAGCATCATATTGTTGGTTTTCTTTAAATGATAGAATGCTTAATAGATGGGAAAATGTGAAAGATGCTGATATCTATAGTATACCCTATCATTCGATTTGTCTTTCTATGACAACAAAGTTGTGTTGACATGAAAATTCTGCTTTGTGTTTCACTGTTTACATTCATGTGTCCCTTTCCATATGTTCCCTTTTACCTTAGACATGACCTAAGATAAGAACTCTTTCTGTATGCCTCACCCAAAATTAAATAATTCATCATTGATTAGTTGTCTTACTAGACTAGCCAGCTCTTTTTATAAAATTTGATTTCAAAATGGCTAGCGAGTGCAGTAATCCTCCCCATTGTTAGAGTGTCGATTGTTCCTAACCTTTTTCTTTCTTTTTTTAAATTTCAGAATGAAATAATATGACAAAATAAATTGACATTATAAGCTCACATCAATATATTAACTCATCAACTTGATTGTGTAATGGCTTCCGAAGAGCCTGTTTCTTTGAAAAAAGATAGACATAAGCGACCAAAGACAGTGAAGAAAACATGTGTTATCCATTATCCCAATTTAGCAAATCACGGTTTCCTAAAAACTTTTACAGAGGAGGCATGGGAAAATGTTCAAATAGTTAAGATAATTCGACTTGAGAGTGATGACATCAATGTAAGATGTGCACACATCTGTGACAATCTTCCAGATCACCCAGGTCAAGAACATGGCTTCCATCGTCCTTGTTTGAAAAGTTTCACTAGCCTGAAATATGTACGGCTTGAAAAGAAAAGAAAACTGGAATCCAACAGTAATGAAGATAATAGTCTTAAAAGAAGAGGTGTTGAATCACTGACAGGACCTTGCTTTCCCGATGAATGTATCATTTGTCAGCGAAAAGAGAAATATTTAAACAGAAGAAAAGATAAGCTTGTAAAGTGTCAAACAGAGTCTTCAAAATCTTCCATATGTGAAGCTGCCCATTTCAGAGGAGATAGCCGCTTGATAGGGTTGACAGAAAATTATTGTCTGATATCACGTGAAGCAAAGTACCATGAAAGCTGCAGGAAGAAATTGACTCAAAAAGATGCTCGTCATAGTAAAATAAGTTCCAACAAAACGAAAACATTGAAAATTACAGCACAAAGATATATGTTTGGCCAGTTGCTCATGTTAAGCCAGTATCATAACATTGATCTTCGTAAAGTGATGTGCTATCCTCTAAGCCCAGTTCCGTGGGCTTTAGCAACAAGTGATGGATCTTTCTTGAAGACAAACAAAGCTACATTTATGAATAGAATGGAGAAATATGAAATTGCTGACTCAAGAATGAATTTCCTGAAAAGCATCTACATTGTTGATGGCAATGTAGTTCTCCAAGCATTGGTTTCATTGCCAGAAACATTTGGTGAACTGGCTCTGAAACTGTTCAGCACACTTCCAAAGTCTACAGACCTTCTTTTCATTACAGACAGATACCTCGAGGATTCAATAAAAGCAACAGAAAGATCTCGAAGGGGTGATTCTTTAAATAACACTTTTCTTATTGGAGGACCGTTAACAAAAGTGCCAAGCGACTGGAAGCTAATTTTACAAGAATGGGAGTCAGACAAATACGCATCAAAACTCCAGAAACATTTTCTTTGCGATCGAAAACACATGTGTACAGCTGAGCAGTGAGAATGGAATAACTACAGACTCTAGACCAATGCCTGAGCTGGATTGCAGTCACGAAGAAGCTGACACCAAAATTATTGTTCACTGTACATATGCAGCTCAACACTCAATGAAGAAATTGTAGTAAGATCACCAGATACTGATGTCTTTTTGTTGCTTTTGGCATTTGCAAAGAAAATTGAAGTCCCTTTACTTTTTGACACAGGTTCAGGGGAAAACAGAAGGTTTCTCAACATCACAAACCTTTCTAGCAAATTATCACCAGAAATAAGTGATGCTATGTTGGGATTTCACAGTTTCACAGGTTGTGACACTACCAGCTGCTTTGCTGGAAAAGGAAAAGTATGTCCATTTGCTCTATTGACAAAACACCAAGATTTCACACACTTATTTTCTGAATTGGAAAATCAAGAAGTGCTACATCAAGATGTTTAATCAAAGCTTGAAAAGTTTATGTGTCTAATGTATGGAGACAGCAGAGCAAATGATGTCAACAAACTAAGAGCTGATACGGTGAGAAAAAGATTCACCCCTTGAGATGACAGACCCTTCTCCCACTGTAAAGGCATTGATTTGTTCCAGCTCCCTCCCTGTAAGAAAGGTCTACTGATGCATAGCAAGAGAGCAAACTTTCAAGCAATGGTTTGGAAGCAAGCAGCATCAAACTTCCCCGAAATTCCAAAACCCGAGGAAAACGGTTGGAAAAGGACAGCTTCTGGTAGTCTGGTGATCGACTGGTTTGGAGATGACGACATTATACCAAAAGAACTAGTTAACATTATTGTTGATGAACAGCAACCTAAAGAAGATGACATTGAGGAAGAGGATGGTGAAGAGGAATGGTCTTCTGAATCAGAGGATGATTTTTCAGACTGTGACCAATGGGTGGATGATGAACTGTTAAGAAAAATGAGTATGTTCCATACCTCCCAAACCATGACAGAATAAATATATATATATATTATGTGTGAATGTGGTGAGTGTGTGTGTCACAGTTATAATATAAATGTATTTCAAGGACACCTATTCTCAGTAGTTCACATTCTCATCCTAAAATGCTATAATATGTATTTCGAGAAAATGATGTTTTTGTTTATTAATTTTCTATTTGTCACTAG
This sequence comes from Berghia stephanieae, assembly GCF_034508935.2. Classification (NCBI taxonomy): domain Eukaryota; kingdom Metazoa; phylum Mollusca; class Gastropoda; order Nudibranchia; family Aeolidiidae; genus Berghia; species Berghia stephanieae. The sequence continues at coordinate 32,792,309 of NC_088367.1, read as the reverse complement.
TAAAGATAGTTTGTATGTATTTCAAAATGACCCTCAAATCATCAGTTTCAAACATCATATTTAGTTATATTAAATTAGACATGTTTTAAAATACAAAAATGCATTTTATGAATTTTTAGAAATTTTTGCACCAAATGACCTTTCAGGGGCAATAACTCTGTAAAGATGACACTATTTTTTTGGCAGCCGGCCATAAACGGATAGCTTAGATGTTATACTAACTAGAAAAATTGGTCTTATAAAATCCCCAGGGGGGGGGGGGGGGGGGGGGGGTCCCGGTAGCCCTTAGTCTAAAATGTTTACCAATCATATAATATACGAGGGCTCTTTCAGAAATAACCGAAAAATGCCCATTGCTCAGCAACCAGTGGAGATTTTTTAATTCTGTAAACGACATGATATTTCTTATTTCCTTACGGATATTCCCAGAAATTATGAAGTGCATCATTTTGCTTAATGAATTTCTAGACGATTTTAAAGATGGCGGCCCACCTTGAAACTTGGTCAAAGGAGGAAATCAGAGCTGTCATACGTTTTTTGAACGCCAAAAGTCTGAATCCTACCGAAATTCATAAAGAACTTCAGAGTGTATATGGTAAGCATGTTATAAGCCGTACACAAGTCTATCACTGGTGTAATTTGTTTGAAGCCGGCCATTCCGACTTGACAGACAGGGAAGGGAGAGGGCGTTCGATAACTGCGACGTCAGAAGACAATGTGAAGCGAGTTGATGAGCTTATTCGTCAAGACAGGAGGTTGAAACTTCATGAAATCGCAAGCAGTCTTGAAATTTCAGAAACTTCTGCCCATAGAATTGTATTTGATGAACTTGGCTACAGAAAAGTCAGCGCAAGATGGGTTCCTAAGCAATTGACAGACAATCATAAAGAACAAAGATTGGACATCTGCAGGGAACTTTTGAGAAGAAGCAAGAGCTAACGCAGGGTTCACGGGCATACTGCCAACGCCGGCGGAGACTTTCTAGGGTACGATGTGACTTTTCTTGACAGCATAGTCACCGGTGATGAGACTTGGTTGCACCATTGCACCCCAGAAACAAAGCAAGATTCGATGACATGAAACATCCATCCTCACCTGTCGCGAAGAAATTCAAAGTCATGCAGTCAGCAAAGAAAATATGGGAACTGTTTTCTGGGACAGTCGTGGTGTTATTCTGTTCGAAACCTTACAACCTGGAGAAACAATCAATGCTGCAAGGTACTGCCAAACTCTTGACAAGCTTAGGGAGCTTAGGCAGAAAGCGCCCAGGGCAGTTGACCAACGGGGTCATTTTGCAACACGACAACGCTACACCCCACACAGCATGAGTGACGCAAGGTTGGCTAGAGGATTATGGATGGGAGATTTTGCCACACCCACCACACAGTCCAGACCTCGCACCATCTGATTATCACCTCTTTGGGCCACTGAAACGTGAGCTGGCAACTGGCAGGAAAGCGCTTTGATGTCGATGAAGAGCTTGTTGACAATGTGCGGAAATGGCTACAAAACCTTGACGGAAATTTCTTCCGAGAGGGTATCTATTCCATGGTGCGGCGTTGGCAGAAGTGTGTCGACAGACTTGGCTGTTACGTAGAGAAATGAAGGACGAGTCAAGGTATGAACACGTGCAATAATTTTGTTAATAGCATAAAAAACGCGGATTTTACAGGCATTTTTCGGTTGATTATGAAAGAGCCCTCGTAATATGTAAACTAAACATAATTCAATGCATAACAGAGAGATGATTTACAAGGGAAAAAAATATCATCTCCCAAAACTAACCACACATCTGAATGTTTCCCTCTCAGCCAGGGTATCCGGCCAGGGTCAGGACAAAACCAAGTAATCTCATTCTAAGACAAGACAGAAAACAAGTTGGAAAACAGATATAGGGGGATAGAAGACACAGTAAGTACCTCCCTGCCCACTATGGTATTGGGTTGATCTGAGTCAGCCTATGGCGATTAAATTGATAGTAGAGTGAACAACAGAGTAGAGTGGTGGATGGAACAAAAATGAATGGATAAACATATAGATGAAGTGACAGTCGGGAGTAATGGTAACATTTATTTTGGTGACGGTGGATGAATAGGATTTAATGAGCATAGGAAATAAATAAATAATATCAATAATGATAATAATAATAACAACAATAATAATAATAATAATAATAATAATAATAATAATAACAATAACAATAATACCGTAGTAATAATAATAATAATAACAATAATAGTAATAATAATAATAATAATAATAATAATAATACTAATAATAATAATAAAATAGTAATAGTATTAATAGTAAGTAATAACAATAATATATTTAAAAAAAAACAAAACTAGAAGTGATAAAAACATAAACAATAATACTTCATAATACAAATAGTTGATGCAATAATACATGGAACGAAATGTTTACAGTTGGCAGAGATTGAACCAAGTACTTAATTAATGACAACACAAATATCAACAAACCACAATACAAAATAGCACCCATCCTTCCTGGGCTGCACTCTCTATGGGAACCCACCAGCTCTTTCTTTTCCTCCTGATACGTAAAACAAACAGTACACAGGCATGCCAAATTGAAAACTTCAAATTTAGTAATTTTTATGTCACTTTTTAGTAATTTGACAAGGAAATTCGTAATTTCTGAAATTGTATACGAACAATCACAATATTATTATTATTATTATTATTATTATTATTATTATTATTATTATTATTATCATTATTATTATTATTATTTATTATTATCATTATTATAGTACCCTATAATAGTAGTAGTATACTAGTAGTAGTTGTTGTTGTTCTTCTTCTTATCATTAAGAATTAAAATTCGTAATTTTCCATAAAATTTAGTATTTGGCCATTGTTTTTTGTTTTTTAGGGTTTTACGGCGCTTGCAACACATTAAGGTCATATCAGCGCCAGTAAAAAGGAAAAAAAAGAGATAATAAAAAGTTCTAGAATTACAATTAAAGCACAAAAGAAAAGGTGAGACAAAGAGGAATTGGTTCAAATAGGGAACAGATGTAAATTCCAAGAGCACACCGTCAAAGTACTTAGTTTGAGATCACCTCAAAGTCTCATCCAGACACAAACACAGGTCCCAACTAAGAGGAATACACTCAAATGTTTACAAATCATATAATATAATATGTAAACTAAACATAATACAATGCATAACAGAGAGATGATTTACAAGGAAAAAAATATCATCTCCCAAGACAATAACTATACATTCGACGGTTTCCCTCCCAGCCAAGGAACTCCAGCAAGGGTCAAGACAAAACTAAGTAATCTCATTCCAAGACAATGACAGGAAACAATTGGAAAACAGGTATGGGGGGAATAGAAGACACAGCATGTACCTCCCTGCCCACTATGGGAGGTCAGGATGTATTTGGCCATGAAATTTGTCTAAAATTCGTACAATTAAGAAAAATTCGTAAGATTCGACATGTATGAGTACAGTAAGGTCGATTATTACATCTTCAAAATTGGTGGTCGCATATACAAGCAATACAGTATGTCCATCATCACATCTTTAAAATGTATTTTATGTTAACTATCACATGTTCATACTATAAGGCTATGTCAATTTTTTTTGTTTTTAAAGGGTTTTACGGCGCTTGCAACACATTAAGGTCATATCAGCGCCAGTAAAAAGGGATAAAATGGGAAAGTAAAAAGTTCTAGAATTACAATTAAAGCATCCAAGAAAAATGAAGACAAAAGGGGAATTGGTTCAAATAGTAAACAGATGTAGATTCCAAGAGCACACTATCAAAGTACTTAGAGATCGCCTAAAAGTCTCATCCAGACACAAGCACAGTCCCCACTAAGAGGAATACACTCAAATGTTTACAAATCATATATAATATGTATACAAAACATAATACGGTGCATAACAGAGAGATGATTTACAAGCAAAAAAATATCATCCCCCAAAACTAACTAGACATTTGACTGTCTCCCTCTCAGCCAGGATATCTGGCCAGGGCCAGGACAAAACCAAGTAATCTCATTCCAAGACAAAGCACTGCGTGGAATCAGCGCTATTTCAGTTGGAACTCCCAAGGGACCAATAACCCTCCCTGCTCGCTACCTGCATGAGGTCATTGGAGTTCAACTGGTATCAGGCAGTGCCGTGTCCAATGGGGGCAATTATGGATATTTATAGTCTTATAATATGTCTGTATAGCGGGAAAACAATAACAGACTCTTTCACTTCATTATTTTGATTTGAAAAATCAGTTGTCTTTCTAAACATCAGTGAAAATTTGACATTCTTGTGGTTAATAGTTTTCTTTGAATATCACAAATTGTTGATCTAATTTTAAGTGGTTGTAAATTATGGTGCACTTAAATAAAAAATTTGTTATTCAAAACTCAGCGGCAGTATCTCAAGAATTTTAATAAATATCAAAAGTACATATATGCATCTATGTTCCTGTGCATTATGATCATATTGGCAGTTGATTTTCTTGATTTATTCATGGTTTTGTAAGTTCTGTATATTGTTTTTACCAATCCCGTTCCTCTCAAACAGTTGTGTTGATCATAACAGTAAACTGATATGATTTATTTCTTTATGTGGTAAAATAACTCATAAAGATAATATTTTATTGACCAGTAAAAACTAAAAACCAATATTGTGTATGATTTCAATATCTCAATTTACTATCAATCTGCCTATAAAGTATGACTTCTTTACAAGAAAAAAATCAATCACCCAACAAGGTTTCTGAACATGCTACAAATATTGCAATATCAATCATCAATTACACCTAACACTAAGCACTGGTACTGTTAAATTAAATGATTTGCTCAAACAGACGAACATAGTATGTGGACAAAAGAGGATTCAAAATTATGAGGGCATATAGTTTATTCCAAGTAGTAACCTTTTACTCCTTATTGACCAACTACATTCAAAACGAACACACTGTCCACATAGGTTATATAGAATCATCTCCTTTCTTCCAAGAATACATACACATTTAGTCATTGTCTTATAAAGTCATCTGACATACCATTGAACTCCAGTCAGTCAAATTTAGAGATAAAACAATTGAATAACAACCAAGTCAAATCAGTACAACACCACAGGCATACCACAGTAAGATCATTTATTTAATTTTTGAGAAATCACTGCCATATATATCTGGACGCTTCAGTCTATAAAGTTAACACATTCACTTGTGCACAAAAGGAGAACTTGAACTTACATTATATTACTTATTCAACATGCAAGAATACCCTAAACATTGACACCTATATGACACTATAAAGTCGGCATTTCCTGAGACAACCACACAAAAGCAGTACCGTATACAGCTTCAAACTATAATGCCTAACAGTAATAAAAAAATATAATTTTGACTTGAATCGTAAGGGATTTAAGTATAGAAAAAAGTTATCAAGCCATTAAAAAGTTGGCTTTCAAATGTGCCCAAAACTCATAATATTTAAATCAGTTAAATGCTTAAAAAATAATAGTATTATTTTCGTCTAATGGTTTATATTTTATTCCTAAACTGATATTTGGACATAATTCATGGCATGGAATACTGTGGGAGAGAAAATGAGGATCTCACCAAGTCATGCCAAATAAGAAATTTACAATAAAAAATTCATATCTTTTAAGGTTTTACTGCCCGGACAACAAAACTTGGCATGTGTCAAGATCATCATTTTTACTTTATAATGATGCTTGTTTCAATCATTTTCTGCCGCTGGGAATTATATTATTGATATGCAAATTATAACAAATTAATTTCATTGATAGCTCAAAAACCACTAAATTGACACCTCTCTTATGAGCAGCCTTAAGAGGATGCATTATTATCAACCATGGCATATGATGAAAGAAACCTTTGCTTTGCTTGTGGTGAGGGAACAATTTTCATATTCATGTTAGCAACTGAGCAATACCATGAAATATTGCAACAATTAATTACCATCAGCGGCATCACAGATCTCTACTGACCGCTACCTGTTCCACCCATGGGCTGACCCCACTAATGGGGTCGAGTTGACCTAGCACTGAAATACCGCTCAGAGGGGAAAATGCCACGCAGTGAAAGACAGAAAACAAGTTGGAAAACAGATATAGGGGGATAGAGGACACAATAAGTACCTCCCTGCCCACTATGGGAGGTAGGAACCCCACCCAGACAGTATGTCCATCATCACATCTTTAAAATGTACGTTTATGTTTACTATCACATGTTCATACTATACGGCTAATGTCAATTGTCACATTTTAAAAACTGTACAGTTATTTCAACTGTCATATCTTCAATTGTCAGACTCTTAGACTGCATGGTTCTTTCACTTGTCACGTCTTTAAACGGTATGGTTATGCCAATTGTCACATCTTTAAACCGTACCATTCTTTATATTATTGTCACATCTTTAAACTGAATAGCTATTTCAATTGTAACATCTTTAAACTGTATGGTTATGTCACCTGTTACCTCTTTAAACAGTACTCTAATGTCAATTGCTATATTTTTAAACTGTAGGGTTATGTCAATTGTCACATCTTCAAACTTTACAGTAAGGTCTATTGTCACATTTTCAAACCACACAATTATGTCAATAGTCAAATCTTCAAACTTGGTAGTAAGGTCAATTGTGACATCTTCGAATTGTACAGCTAGGTCAATTGTCACATCTTCAAACCAGACAATTTTGCCAATTGTCACATCTTCAAACTTCATAGTACTGTCAATTGTCACATCTTCAAACTTCACAATTATGTCAATAGGATTCAATAGTCGTACCGTCACTTCCTTCCTTATGACGTATGGTAACTTAGTAACACTGGCTCTAAACTATCGGAACAATGGCGGACGCCGTATGAAATATTTCTCCGACGAGCTTAAAAGCGTATCCAGAGGAAAAAAACCCCATCAATTTGATCATGTTTTGACTTTTACACATTCTGATCACAAGGCATATGAAAAGGGAATGAAAAGTTCTCGCCA
>NC_088367.1:32720306-32780306 GCF_034508935.2 Berghia stephanieae | reverse complement strand
CCCTTTTTTTTTTTTTTTTTAATTTTTTTTTTTTTTTAAATTTTTATTTTTAATTTTTTTTTTCTTTTATTAATTTTCTCTCTCTCTCTCTCTCTCTCTCTCTCTCTCTCTCTCTCTCTCTCTCTCTCTCTCCCTTCTCTCCCCTCTTTTCTGACCATCTACCTATCTATCTGCCTATCCATCTATCTATTTATTGGTGTATTCCACTTTACTATCGCATCGTTCCTTCGCGAAGATTCGACCTTCGCTCATCCAACAACCCCCCCCCCCCCCACCTCCGCCGTGACCCTTTCACCTCGCCCCCTCCAACCCCCCCACCCCCCCTACTGTTCCACTACAGTGTTTCTACTACTACTACTACTACTACTACTACTACTACTACTACTACTACTACTACTACTACTACTACTACTACTACAACTACTACTACTACAACTACTACTACTACTACTACTACCAATATGTCTTTTATCTTCCATTATAGTCTGGAAAGTTCTGTTCCCTGACGCTGACCTTTGCTTATCAATTAGATCACCCCCCTGGGGCACCCTATCCTCTACCCACGCCACGCTAACATTTCATTCATACTGCAACCACCATTGAGTACAGACGATACAAGTTATTTTTCATTATATTTTATTTGTTTTCCACGTTTATTTGTGTATTGTTGTGCTGACGAAGGGTTTGTACCCGAAACGTCCATTGTCTGTTTTGTTCCCATACGAAGCCTTTCCATTTTCACTCTTTCGTTAGTATTTTACGATCACCGGCTTCAGGCAGCCCTTACTGTTTTCTAATCATGTGATAAGTGCATTTAATAGTTTTGTAACCCAAAAAAACCAAGAACCCTCCCCCCTCCCAAATAGTACAAAAAATACAAAATAGAGAAAAATTGAAGAGAACATCAATGACTCATTCATTGACACAGCTAGGTTAATATCGGTATTGATTCAGATTCAGTGATATTAGACAGGAAAGATGCTTTAATATGACGCACTTGATGGGCTCATGTCCCTTGATCAGCCTTAAAGCCATGCACATCTAGCCTAACATCAGTATTGATTCAGTGAAGTTATACAAGAAAGAGGCCTTAATATGACGCACTTGAGGGATGTGTCCCTTGAGCCTTAAAGTCATGTTGATATGGTAGCTAAAGACTTTTTTTGCCAATACATTTAATTTAGCCTTGCAGAAAAACACAAAGACATGACAGAAAAAGTGAGTGTTGCCGGATGAAGCTATCCTTTTCCTGCGGTTGGACGAAATACACAAGTCAAAGCTGCTAGAAGCTGTTGGCTGTGAAAAGTACTGAACAAAAATATATTTATAACAGCTTAAAAAAGAACAAATGAACAACATAATACAAAACATTAAAATTTTCACCAAGGTTTATCCTGATTGGATATGTTGAGATCTTTTCTTCTGACTATCTTGATTTTACGTGAAGAATTACGTGTTTTTGAAGTTGGCTGAAGAAGGGATTTGAGTAGTGCCGTGCTGAGGACCGGACCGAGGACCGGTCCCACGGTCTTTTAGCTGTGAACCGTGGTCCGGTCCCAAAGAGGAAGACCGCCGGCGGTCCTCACTTCTTATCACCTTTCAACGGTCTGGCGCCATACCACTTCCCCAGCGATTCGTTGCCTCGGTCCTTTGCCTATCTTCCACCAATCACCACCCATCCCACTTAATTAATCGCACCCACCCCCCTTTGCCATACACTAAACGACACAGACGACCATAGAGGCAGACGACCACCTCCCTCCACTCCGCAAACCGCCCTTTCGTGTGTGAGATGGGGGGAACAGGAGGCGCACGCCTTGGACGATTCCATTATACGGGGTAAATTTCAAAATTTACTACACCATAATGATCGCAATGACAATGATCTATGATGAAGGCATGACCCCTCTTCTCTAATGGGTTATTGTTTGAAATGTATGTGACTACTAAAGATGTGTGTGTGTGTGTGTGTGTGTGTGTGTGTCTCAAACCTAGCAAGTTGCAAGTCTGATTTTTTGTTTTCTTTTGTCCATCTCTTGTCGCCACTCCTTTCTATCGCATTGTTGTCATTTAAAATAATACAATAATATTAAAATTTCGTTTGGTGTTTTAACTAATCAAATAATATGAGTTTCATTAGTTTCTTCCTTCCAAAAAAACCAGTTATAACGTCTGTATTTTTAAAAGGTCCAATATAATATTTGGGGACCCCGATAGCTCAGTTGATAGAGCACTCTCTTTATACGCAAAGGGCCAGAGATCGATCCCGGGTGCAGTCGAGTTTTTTCTGAATCCCTGTCTACTCAGCAGTGAATGGGTAGCTGGGTTTGTTAGATCTGGCGAAAAGTCACCATCGACCCCACTTATTACTTATTACTTATTACCGCATCCACCCCCTCTTATTATAACTTCACGTCTCTCTCTTACTCTTCAATGCTCGCTGCCCTCTTATGTGTGTGTGTGTGTGTGTGGGGGGGGGGGGGGGGGGGGGGGGTAGGAGTTGCGTGTGTGTATAAACGCCACGAACAACTTGATCAATGCCTTGGGTGATTCCATTATCTCCGTTAATGGGGATAAATTTCAAATTTTATTCACGCTAAATTATCGAAGTAACAATGAAGTACTGTGATCAAATAAAGAAGGCATCACCCCTCTTCTCTAATTAGGTTACAATTTGAAATGAGTGTGACTACTCCGTGTGTTTTACTCCTGTAGACCACGGTTTTCATCGTGTAGCGGTCTTTAACGGTTCAAGAATGAACGATCCCATGGTCCCAAAGGTCAAAACGGTCTCTCAGGAATGTTCAATGTCGAAAAGGACCGCCGGTCCTAGGACCGGTCCTTGCGGTTTTCATTTCCCAGGGACCGTAGGACCGTGGTCCTTAAGCTTGCCAAGGACCGCCCCGCACTAGATTTGAGTCCAAAACGTTCTGTGTTAAGTATTTTGTTCTTATAAGAAGCTGTTATATTTATTCATTTTTGTTCAAGATTCTCTACAGACAGTTTTTGAAATAACATTCGGTGATGCAGCACAGCGTATGAAAACTATTATAAAAGTGTTTTTTTGTTTGTTTGTTTGTTGCTTTAGGTCTCTTCCAACACAATTGAGGTTATATGAGAGACCGCTGAAACAAAAAAACAAGCAATCTAACAAAAATAGTACAAATGTAAATCAAAATCATAACCTAAAGATATCATAAGCTAAATTATAAATAACCAAGAACAAACAGGCAGAAGATTTACAGAAAAAAAAAAAATATCCCCTGTCAAAAATACAATCACAAACCAAAGAAGCAGGATAGGCTAGTAAAGAGAAGAAGAAACGACATCACTATCGGATCGTACACCCATGCGAACATCATAGGTATATGATTCAAGGGTGATGCTCCCATCCAACCACCCGCATAAAAGTGTTTTTGAAGTTGAAAAGTGGAAAATGATCCTATCATAAACGGCATTGTGCCCTCTTGAGAATTAATATAAACATCAATGAATTGTATAACAAATCATGAACGCATCATTTTTCCATCATCTTCGCCTTCATCAATAACAATCAAATTGAAAATTAAATCAAGTATCAATATATTGTTTATCGAATTGAAACATCACATAATGTACATAATTATCTTCAACATCCCCGACAGCTCAAGGTTCATTTGAATATCAAATTTGAGATTGTCAGGTGACGTTATTAGCTCATCATCAATTTATTGCACGGAAAAACATTAAAAAATGACACGAAGATAATATATCAGAGGCGAATGTCACATAAATAAACGTGTGTCAAAATTCAGAGAATGTAATGAAATTTGTGATTAACTTTTATATATCACAAGGACAATTACATGGGAATATTATGATGAATTTTAATAGTGTTTCTCGGGTAGGACAGAGCGTTGATTTCTGATGATTACATTGCAGTGAGAATGACTGAAAACACAAAAGTATAAAGACAGCTGAAACTCGGACGTTTTAGACTCCTGAATTACACAACACAATATTCAAGGATGCCATTGGCTAGTTGGAGTCCATACTATAAACAAATACCAAAACAATAGTCTTGTACGTTGAACATTAAAAGCAGATATATATAAATATATACCGTTAAATGGGGTAACTTTGCCTAGAGGAGGAAACTTTGCCCCAGTGAATTTAGAGCATTTTGAGTAATCTCGGCTTTGTTGCAGTTAAAAGACTTGACTTTCATCAGAGGAAATAATTGACACACAATAAAATATACTCTTATCGAGTCCAAAATTAAGGAGACAAAGTTTACCCCAGTTGAAGGTATATACAGTACCAACTCATAGTGCTATGAGTGGCATTAATGTTAAAACTTCTCTACTTTTACTTTCTGCATTCAACGACACAGAAATAAAGGAAGTAAAGGGAGAAAAAAATGTGACAAGCTTTAATAGGAAGCAGAAGTCGTGACATAACACCTTCCTCTGTTATGGTTCAAAACTCCTTAAAAGTGTATAACCAGTCCTCTAGAGGACTCACAATGAATAGGTTACATATTGACTCAAAAAGTGGCATATTCTGACCTGCCAACCCTTCATATTCCAAAAATGGAATCAGAACGTCAGAAAATAGTTTTGAGCCAGTTACTAAGTTACTATAAGTCATTACAAATAAATAATAATGTGAAATTGATTGTAAGCTTCAATTTAATTATAAAAACAGATCAAATGAACGTTTCGGGTTTCCCCTCTATCAACAAAACAGGATGAATGAAACACCACAGATGAATGAGATAATGTGGTAGTGGCGCAGTTAAGATGAATAAACAAAACATTGGTTGGCAGGATATTGTATGCTCCTTTGTAAGGAAGCACGAATTAAAATAGAATACTATATATTTCGAAAAGGTGCACAATTAATTTATAAGTCATTACAGGGAAAGATCAGTTGGAACAAGGTACGTATCCAGTCCTCTCAGAGGACTGGATAATTACCTTGTTCCAACTGATCTTCTGGTTTCAGAGGGATGGCATATTATTTTCTAGCCTAAACTCATGCTGGTCGTCAATAAAGATCCTCCATCCTCCGGAGGACTGGTTTCACACACTGCCAAGGAGATTGGAACCAGTATTATGACATCACACTTCTGTTCTCCCTATTGATAAAGATTCATTAAATTTAAGACACATTATGCCTATAATCAAAACTATATAAAACAATCAATGTGGAAAAAAAATGACAATATAGTATGGCACAACATGTAACAACAACAACAAAGAAATTCTTAACGCCTATTTTACACAGATTACTCAGATCATGAATAAAAAAAAACCTCTATAAACCCAAATTGAGCAATAGCAAATGAATCCGAGTCAGAGATTAAAAAAAAACCAAAACCAAAAAAAAACCCCCAATAATAAGACCATAAAAAAAAAAAAGAAAAAAAAAGCACAAAAATTATACTATAAAATAAAATTATGGTAGAAGAAAAGATTATGATAATATAGGGATCCGGATAGCTCAATCAATAGAGTACCAGACCTGCCTACTTGAAATTGGAAAACATTACTAATGTCTGTTTAAATACATTAACTCTTTCAGCGCTGAGGCTATATTCGTATTTCCGTTACAAAATGGCTGACACCTGATTGAGGCGGCATGAGAATGACAAGCTAAGACAAAGCGACATTCGAATTCGGCGCAGAATCTCCCCCGAGGACCAATCGAATGTTCTGATGAAAGAAATGATACCATTGGTTCAATTTATAGTACTTTTGTAGAAAGTAGAATTGGATTACATTATTGTTTTTGCCTTTCAAGACAGGCTGCACTGTGCGGCCATTGGCCAGTAGAACAGATTCTGCTCTGGTCGCACAATGTGGCCAATGGCGCTGAAAGAGTTAAATTCATGCTTCAAACTCCTTTGTATGATAAATCCGGCAACAAAACTTTGATTTCAAGAAGTTTATTGAATTAAAGATCTGCTTATGATTGTCAATTAGGGCAGGAAAATTTGTATTACTGCGAAATTTTCGTGGTAGTAGGCAGGCCTGCACATGCAAAAGGACTTGTTTAGATTCTGAGGTGAGTACAGATTTTTTTTTCTTTTCTTTTTGAAAATATCAAATTAAGAAATAAAGGAGCAGGCACCAGTGTAAGACAAAGAACTGAACAAGTGTGTATGAAAGGTGCCAGACAAAGCAAGAAAGAAAAATAGCCATCTCAAAAAATCAAGTCGACCTTGATTGGGGATCGAACCTCAGACCTTCTGAGTACGTTTGACCTGTAATCAGAAGGTCTGAGGTTCGATCCCCAGTCGAGGTCAACTGATTTTTTGGGATTGATTATTTTTTGATTTACAGCTTTTCATAGAACATGTTCATCATTTCTGTAGAAAGCAAAACGTCCTACTTTGACTAAATAATAAAAAATGAACAATACTCAATAAATAATACTAGACGATAGTCAGTTAGACAAAGAATATTAGCAGAAAAAGAAATATAATAATAATTTTTTTTTTTTTAAAAGAAAAGAAAACAAATTTAAAATATTGTGATCATAAAAATTCACAAGACACATGGTTTAACACTTTGTAAAATAACGGGAGATTTGAGACAAGCATATGATTGACATAGAAAGTCATGGGCTGTAGTTGCTGGTTGTAAATACATAAATACATACAGGAGTATCAGATCTTCAATGTGAAAAAAGCTGACTTAGATGAAAATGTGCTGTTATGTTTCAACATTGACAAAATTTCATTTTGGATGGAGGTTTTCATTTTTTGACAATACATTTGTATGACAACAAAATCAGGAATTAGTAGAAAAAGTAAAAAAAAAAAAAATGATCGGACATGAAATAAACGAAACAAGAAAGACAAGACTAGGCATATATTGATTATTATGCAAAAAAAATAATAATACAAAAATTTATGTCATCTAATGACAAAACAAAGGGCAGGTAATTCTAATCATTCCCTGGGGTAATCCTTTGAAAATGTTTACAACTGTTCAGTCCTCCTCCTTCTTGGCTCCTCCTTCGGCTCCCGACTGCCCTCCACTCCCTCCAATTCCTCGTCCACCCTCCACTAACTCCATGACATGCTCCACTGGCTGCGGTTTCCCATCCTCTCCAACACGACACGGTTGGATGATTCCTTGTCTGGAAAATAAAAAATCCTTGAATATAGAATACAACCAATAGCTCTTGGATAACAAATTTAACTCTCTTATCATATTCAACATGAAAGTGTTAGATATTAGATAGGGTAAAGGATGAAATGAAAGAACTAGGCCTGGAGGAAGAAGATCCATTTGACATGATGTGGTATTCATTAATAAAATAATATAAATAATAAATTCCCTTTATTCATCCCTAAGGGGAAATTTGTCTTTAGGGTTTATTCCAAGGGAAGACTGGAATAACCCAGGCATCAGCCGCAGTGCAGCACCGCAAAGTGAGCTAAGGCTAGGTGACTTGCTCAACGCGGCGGGTAATCGAACTCGGTACCTTTCGGGTACGAAGCAAAGACCATACCGCTGAGCCACACTGTTCCATATGGCAACCCTGTAAAATGAGGGATAATCTGAAAGAAGAAAAAGAAGAAGAATAGGAAGAAAATAGTAGCCCTTCAGAAGCAATGGGCCCATGAAGAAACGGACAATAGCAATTGTTTGCTACCTTTTGGACAGGATCTAAGTACTATCGCTAAGTACGATCTGTCAGATCTAACAGACCCAGCTACCCAATCACTACTGGGTGAAAAAGAAAATCTTGACAGCACCTGGAATAAATTTTGATCCTTTGGCATGTGAAGCGAATGCTCTACCAACTGAGCGATTGGGATAACCCAGTTACAAGCCCAAATGTGCAGCTATGTGGTCTAGTGGTATGACACTCGTTTTCGGATCGGAAGGTCCTGGGTTTGAGCCTCGCTCGACGCATAGTTGAGTCCTTGGAAAAGACTCTTTACTCACATTCTCTCACCGTACTCAGGTGTAAAATGAGTACCTGGGCGTTAACAGCGTTGTCTTTGTCCGAAAAATTGTAATATCGCCTAACAGGCGTTATGTCTCGTCCTACATGTTAAATGTTGCTGTTGACCAGGGACCCCTTGTAAAGCGCTTTGAGCACGTTAAGTGGATATTGCACTATATAAAAGCTCAAAAAAAAAAACAAAAAAAAAAAAAAATGGGGGTAGAAAATTGGGCCATCTTACCTGTGTAGTTTGTCAATTGCAGAAAGTAGCTGTGTAGCCTCGTACTCCTTCTGTTCATCACTCATGCCAGCCATGGGGTCTGGCCTGTCCTCTTCCCATCTGCCTGTCACAGGGTTAATTCTGAAAGCAAAAAAAAAAGAAAATTAATAAACGGAAATATTGGTCTCCCATCCCTGGTAACTTTATGATGATAAATATCAATTTTTGGTTGTATTCTGAAAATTCGTATGAAAATATTTAGATCAGTGCACTATAAATGGCATAAATAATCAGTTAGTTCTAAATGTAAACATTATTTCAAATGCAAAAAATAAGCCAACAAGAAAAATAACCCACAAAACAACCCCCCCCCCCCAAAAAAAAAAAACCAAAACAAAAAAAAAACCAAACAAACCCCAAACCCAAACTCTGAATGGGATATCATAGTTAAATTATTCATAATGGTAAGCACAGTTAAAAGTCGGTAAAACTCATCATAATAATGGTATCTATCATTACAGACATAAAGGCCATTGGCCTAGAATTTAATCCGGTTGCTGTAGCACAAAATGGATGGTAATAATCACGTGCTACCTAAGTGTGTACATATTTGCAGGGCCGGTAACACAAACTGTTATGAACTCATTGTTGTAACAGAAATACTATCAAAACAAAGCGTGATATTATCCATTACAGCAATGTTATTTCAAGCCCATTGTTGCACTCAGATATCACACCTTTTAGTTAATTGAGCTTTTATATAGCGCAATATCCACTAAACATGCTCAAAGCACTTTACAAAGGGTCCCAACAGCAACACTTAACTAGTAAAACCAGACATGACGCCTGTTAGGTGATATTACAATTTCTTTTCCGACAGAGACAATGCTGTTAACGGTCAGGTACTCATTTTACACCTGAGTACGGTGACAGAATGTGAGTAATGAGCCTTTTTCAAGGACTCGACTCATCAATGCGCCGAGCGAGCATTCCAAAAGCGAGTGTCATACCACAAGACCACATAGCCGCATGAATAATAAATGCACCAAGTTTGCTATCCTCTGGATAGGACACTTGCAAGTGTACTTGGCAATGATATTATAGAAATAGAAGTGAATATTAAGCAATTCCTATTCAAAAGTATAAAATTAAAGAAAGTCAGAGAGTTTTAAAATAAATCCACTTTCAGTGAATGAAAAGGTGAAAAATGAAAATTATAAAATCAGTCTCATTCTGATAGTAAGCCAGAAGATGTTACAACATAAAAATAGACATAAAATGCAGACCTGCCTAATACTACGAAAAATTAATAGAAATACGAATTTTTGGCTCCTACAACAGAGCTGCATACGTCTCTTTGACTCAATAAATCTTGTTGAGAAGGAAAGTTTAGCTTCTTAGAATCTATTTTCAGGACCTTGGAGCATTTTTGGACCGTGCCGAGAGCAAATTATTTACTTCTAAAGCTATGTATATTGACTTTTTTTCTTTTGTCCCCTTGGAAACTACAAATGTTTTGAAATTTCAAATAGGCAGCTCTGAATGTGGTCAGGACTCACTGATTCTTCAGTTCTGCATATTCCTCTGTGTCAGAGTCTTCTGAATCACTGGAGTAGTCTGCCTTTGTTTGATTGGCGTCACCCAGTTTGAGCAGGCCTAGCTGAGCCAGAAGTCCAGCACAGTTTCCGTAACCTGTGTACTTAACCATGCGGTGAACTGGTGGAAGGTAGGGAGGAAGAAAAGGTAAAGAAAGGGATATCAAAAAAATTAATTAAAGTAGGAAAAAAAAACAAACAAAAACAAAAACAAAAAAAACAACAACAAAAAAAAACCACCCAGATGAAAATCTTTTTGCATTACAGATGAAAACGAATCAAGGGCGCTAATTGTGTAGTGCCTTGAGCTTGCTGTCTGAACAAATTGGCATTCACTTTTATAATTATTAAAAATCACATTCCAGTGGCTACTTTGAAAGCATTTGGTGATAACAAAATATTAAACATACTGCTTAATAAAGCCTAATCAAGTCCTTAATAATTATATCGAAACCTTCTGTAAACAGCTTTAGACCAGTTACTACAGATGACAACAAAACATTCATGATAATTGTTTTTTTGTTTTTTTTTTTGTAGTTAATCAATTCAAATGCCTTTCGTTAGAATAAGTTACTAATGTTAGTGATTAATATTGGTGTAAGTATGTGTGTGTGTGTGTGTGTGTGCGTGTATGACAGCAAATGTAGCTGAATTTGTGTTTGAGTTTGTGTGCATGTAAAACTAAAAGAGGTCACGCCATTCAAATATCTAGGTGTGACACTAAGCAAAGATGGGACTAGCACAATTGAAATTCGAAAGAGAATTGCAATGGCAACATCAGTGATGACTCAATTAACAAAGATTTGGAAAAGTAGCATGAGTCTTAATGTAAAGGTCAAACTGTATAAATCACTGGTGTTGTCAACCTTGTTGTACGGATGCGAAGCCTGGACACTTACAATGGATGCACAACAGCGCATAAGGGTGTTTGAAAGCAAGTGCTATAGAAGACTGCTATGCGTGTCATATACGGAGCATCGCACAAACGAAGACGTCCTGGAAGAAATAGAAGCTCGGGCAGGCCCACAAGAACCTCTTCTAGTGACTGTGAAGTGCAGAAAACTGTCCTGGTTTGGAAACCATACTCAACACTATAGCCTGAGTAGGACAGTCCTACAGGGCACAGTCGAAGGCCAGCGCAGAAGAGGGCGCCAAAGGAAGATGTGGCTGGACAATATAAAAGAATGGACTGAGATGTCGGTTCCGGAGCTGCTACATAGGGCTAGCAACAGGCAGGCATGGAGGAAGACTGTAACTTCTGCTTCACGCAAGTCCCCCCGACCACCATCCGGTCATGGGATTGAGTGAGTGAGAGAGTGCATGTGTTTGTTTTTTCATATGTATTCTCAAAATTGTCAAAGAATAAATGTTTGAATGACAATTAATATTGTAAAGCGCCGCTGAGCACTTATGTGGAAGTTGAACGCTATATAAATAACTTATTATTATTATTATTATCATTTGCATCTCTGGTAATTGTCCGAGTGGACCAGAGTTTGTGACTAACTTAGGGAATGAAGAACTTACCATTTTCTTTACACAAGATGAAGAGCAGATGTGCCACCAAATCTTTCACCTCCGTCACTGGAGAGGTCAGCAATTTGCACAATCTGGAAAAAAAAATAAAAATTAACAACCTCATAGAGATACCATTGAATCTTTACCAAACAAAGTAATAAAAATTATTTAAAAAAAAAATCTTTTACTCCATTATCTTTTCACGTGACTTTGAAAATGAATGATTTAAGGGAACAATTGTGCACACAATAATAATCCTTATAAAAAAACACAAAAGAAAGAATATGATTGCACTTACAGGTAGTGAAGTGACATTTTGTATGAGGTTATTGCTTGAATTATAAAAAAAAAATAAAGAAAAATAAATATAACAGCTTCAAAAAAGAACAAAATACCAAACACTGAATGTTTCGGGCTCAAAACCCCTCTTCAGTCAACAACAAAATAACAATAAAGATATAAATACACTCCGTGTTTGGTATTTTGTTCTTTTTTTGAAGCTGTTCTATTCATTTTTGTTTATTACTTTTTACAGTCCACAACTTCTAGCAGCCTAGTACTAGTATCACTTTTGCTTGAATTATACAATCTTTATAAAATTCTAATTAATGATTTCATTAGACATCATCTTATATGTAGTCCTTAAGAGACATATGGACCATGCCCACCATATACTCCAGCATTGTCCAAAGCATGAAACAGCAAGAGAGAATTTTCTGCAGACTAAACTGTATGGGCCTCTGACAGAGCTAAGGAAGACAATGGCGTCCCTTCGCCAACTAGACATTCAAACATGAAGAAAAAATGAGGAGGAATGAAGAAGAAGATGAATATCTGAATCTGAATGTTACTCCAAGTCGACTCAATTCTAAGTATTTGTTTTCGAGGGTGGAGAGATTTGTTGAATGTGGCAGCCATTGTTGGTGTCTAGGCTGAAATAGTTTGATAATCTTGGCTTGAATGTTTCTAAATCTGTGGTGTTCACACATGATTCGGGAAGAGCATTCCAGGCTTTGATGGTGCGGGGTGCAAATGAATGCTTGAAACGTTTGAATTTGCAGATTGGAGTTTTAGTGTTTTCGAGTGGGATTTTCTTTGAATTAGGGAATTTCGTTGTATGTCTAGTTGTGGTGAAATGGCCATAATTTTATTTGTAATTTTAAACATAAGAAATTATCGTTCTTTCCATTTGTTTTCTAAGGGAGACCATCCATGCTGTGTGATCATTTCTGTCACGCTACTACGGGGGCTGCAGTCATTGCAGACAAATCTTGCAGCTGGACAGCTTTAATTGGTTTCATATCAGACTGTAGGGTTCCAAACTGTACTTGAATGGTCTAAGATTGATCTCATGAGTTCAATGTATGAACCTGATTTTCTCAACGCTTAGTAATGTTATAGAATAAATAAAGACCTACTTGTTCCTCAGGGCATTTCCTTCCTCTGGTAATTGTTTGACTTCAGATCTCAGAGGTGGTAAGATCTTGTTAGGGGGACAGAAAAATATAAATTTCATCAATTTCTAATGTCAATAACCTCAAGAGAACTATTTTAACAAGAAATAAAGTGAGTAGGAAAGTGTTAGAAGACAATAGAGAATAATAATTTCACAGCAGCGATGGGGGCTCGAACCCGCGACCTTACTGGTATGACAACTCCACCTGGCGGGGAAAGTGTGAGTCTACCCTATGAGCTACCCACCACTTAAAAAAAAGTGTTTTCAAACTCCATGTCTATTGAGCCGCTCCCCTCGACTTCTTGAGGTCACCGGTTCAACATACACAAAAGGCACAAAGTTAGTTGGCCAGTATTTAAGCTTTCATAGCTATATTCTCAACACAAACATTAACATAGAAACAATTGAGAACCATTTTAATACCCTAAAAAAAACCCCAGGACATTCCCTGACAGGAAAAAAAAGTATATGGGAGTTGGCAGCCTTACATATCTGTTAAAAATCATAAAAGGAAATCTGAAGATCAATCTCCTGCTGTGAAGAGCTGATTTCTTTTTAAAGATTACCATTCATTACTTTGTGTTTCATTATTCACTTATTAGAACTGAATGTTCTATAACACATTTCATATTAATATTCCCAAAGTACAGATGAGGAACGAAAAAAAAAAGAAACCTTCCCCCTCTCTAAATAAAAAAACCCTCCCCCAACACCCCGCCCCCTCACACACCATAAAACTACAAAGAACTGAACCCCACCAAAAAAAAATAAATAAAAAAATAATTTTTTTTAAATAATCAAATTAAAAAAATAATAAGAAAAAGAAAAATTAAAACCAACAAACTCCTTTAAAATTAACATTTATAAACAGGGGAATTGTGCAGCTATGAGATCTAGTGGTATGATACCCACCTTTGGATCGGAAGGTCCACGGTTCGAGTCCCGCTCTAAGCGGTATATAGTTGAGTCCTTGGAAGAGACTCCTTACTCATATTCTCTCACCATATTCAGGTGTAAAATAAGAACCTGGTCGTTAACAATGTTGTCCCTGTTGAAAACATTTTTTAAAAATCTCCTCATGGGTGCCATGTCTCGTTCTACAAGTTATGTGTTGCGGTGGGCTAGGTACAGCGCTTTGAGCACGTTTAGTGGATATAACACTATATATAAATGCGCAAGTTCTTGTTTAAACATCACTTACTTTGATCCGACAAAACTTTCTGATAGATCTGTTGTGTTTACAAGCTTTACACAAGCAGTGGAGGATTGGAGCCAGGCTTTCCTTCATGTTTTTACCCGTCTGTGACAAAAAAAAATGTCAATGACAGTCAACATAATGCTTTTTTTTTTTTAAATTTTTTTTCCCCCTCCTAACTAAGGGATAACACCATATACGTCATTGTCTTTTATTTTTTTAAAATATCTCAATATATTAATAGTAAAGAGAAATAATGTAAATAAATGACCAGAGAGAAAGGCCCATAGAGCCTATATATCCCGGCTTCTATAGTGTGAAATGGACAATAGCAATTGCTTGCTACCCTTTGGATAGGACACTAGTCTATCACAAAGTACATTCTGCCATATCTAAGCCAGCTACTCAATCACTGCTAAGTGGACAGGGAAGTCAGAAAAAAAAAAATCAATGAAGATTGATCTCAAGTCTCTTTGAGTGTGAAGTGAGTCAGTGCTCTACCAACTGAGCTATTGGGACCTCATGTTTTTTGTTTTGTTTTTCTTTTAAAGACAACAAATGTATCATTCAGCCACTCATGCCTCAAAAATAATAACATTTTTTTTTCTTTTACCCAAACTTTTATTTGTAGTAATCTTGACCCTTACCACAGAGAGTCTGTTTTCCAAAAACTGAAGAATGACATTGACCGCCTCCATGTTCTTGCCGTCATATTCCAAATCCAGGTTCTCCAGGGCTTTTTCCTCCTCCGTCACGGGAGTCAAGAGCTCCTCGTAGAAATCGGATGGGATGTTGATGAGCAAATTCACAGTGTGACTGGTGGGGAAAACATTGTAGTGGTTAGTGTAAATAGGATGATGATGATGATGATGTTGATAAATCAGCCTGTCCAGTCACACCAGGCTCTGCCATTCTACCACAAATTAATTGAGCTTTTATATAGCACAATATCCACTCAATGTGCTCAAAGCCTTTTACACAGGATCCCTGGCCAACAGCAAAACTTAACATGTATGACGGGACATGACGCCTGTTAGGCGATATTACAATTTTTTTCCGGACAGAGACAACGCTGTTAGCGGCCAGGTACTCATTTTACACCTGAGTACGGTGAGAGAATGTGATTAAAGAGCCTTTTCCAAGGACTCAACTATACACAGAGCGAGGCTCGAACCCAGGACCTTCCAATCCGAAAGCGATTGTCATACGACAAGACCACATAGCCGCGGTTAGTGTAAATAGGATGATGATGATGTTGAAAAATCAGCTTGTTCAGTCAGAGCAGGCACTGCCATTCTACCACA
This sequence comes from Berghia stephanieae, assembly GCF_034508935.2. Classification (NCBI taxonomy): domain Eukaryota; kingdom Metazoa; phylum Mollusca; class Gastropoda; order Nudibranchia; family Aeolidiidae; genus Berghia; species Berghia stephanieae. Next base: position 32,765,074 of record NC_088367.1, on the reverse strand, counting down.
AACAGGTGCAAAAATTCCATTGTCTCCCGAGACAGACAGATGTCAAGTAAGTATTAAGTAAGATGATGATGATGATGATGATGATTGCATTTCTCTTGTATATCTGGCATGTATTGCCTAAATTAGAGAAAAATAATTTAAAGGAAAAAAAAATAAAATTTGTCCATATTTTTGCTCATTATTTTTCTCATTGTTATTTTCTTTCTTTCCCCCTATAAATAAAAAGGCAGAAAGAATGCTGAGAATTAAAATGCTAAATTTATAGATAAACTATCTTAATTTCATCATAAGGATGATTATTAGACTATCTTCAGAAAATTCTAGTCTATGTAAATATGAAAAAAAAACACGCAATTTTGATAGATTTTTAAAGTCTTAATAATTTCAGAGCATATTTTACCAAAATGATAAAATAAGCTACAAAAATGCAGTAACTGTGATGATGATATTGTTGTGGCTGTTGATGATGATGATCATAAATTTTTTTTTTTTTAAATTGAGATTAATATAGCGCAATATCCACTAAATGTGCTCAAAGCACTTTACAAGGGGTCCCTAGTCAACAGCAACATTTAACAGGTAGGACAGGACATGATGCCTGTTAGGCGATATTACAATTTTTCAGACAAAGACAACGCTGTTAACGGCAGGTACTCATTTTACACCTGAGTATGGTGAAAGAATGTGAGTAAAGAGCCTTTTCCAAGGACTCAACTACGCGCTGAGCGCGAGGCTCGAACCCAGGACCTTCCGATCCGAAAGCGAGTGTCATACCACTAGAAAACATAGCCGCACATGATGACAAAAATCGTGATTCACAAAAAAATAGCATCTCTTTGAGAATGTCGATGGCAATTCTCACTCAGAAACTTAACATATTGAGACAAACTCTGAACGATGGAACCAAAAGTCTGAAGTTCCATACCCCGTAGATGAAGACACAATTTTTTCTTGTGATTTCCTTTCGTATTGTTCGACACACATCACACACACCATTTCCTATTTTGATCTTTGCAAACGCCGACTCCCCAATCATTAATTTCCCAGGATCCGATCAATAATTAGCAAAATTCTTTTTTTTTTTTTTTTTTTGTTAATACCCAAATCAATTTTTGTTCTTCAAATTACTGTTTGTATCGTTACCTTTGTAGTTCTCCCAAGGAACCGATCAATAATTAGCGAAATCATTCATTTTTATTTTTGTTAATACCCAAATCATTTTTTTTTTTTTTTCAAATTACTGTTTGTATCTTTACCTTTGTAGTTCTTCTTGTTTCTCTCTGCATACAGTGTTACACATCAAGAGATCATTGAGGATGCTAACAAGTCGCATGCAATGGGCCTCTTCCTCCTGTGAATTCATACAGAGATTAATGTAAACATTTCTGCTTGAAGCTCAAAGAAATAAACAACAATGTGAAATTGAATTTTATTTTCAGTTTAATAAAGAAAACAGATAATGTGGTAGTTTCGGGTTTCCCCTTTATCAATAAAACACGAAAAATAAAACACCATAGACGAATGAGGTATCTCATTCGTCTGTAGTGTTTTATTCATCGCTTTTTGTTGATAAAGGGGAAACCTGAAATGTCTACATTATCTGTTTTTGTTATTAAATTGAGGCTTACATTCAGTTTCACATTGATACTTACAGAGATTGATAAGATGGAGAAAACTAAACAACACCAAACACAAATAGATAATAAAAAGGGGGGAAGTAAAAGGAAGAAGAAGAAAAGAAAGAAATGAAAGAAAAAAACCTCTATCAAAACTGACCAAGAAATATTTGTTTTAAAATCTGTGACTGATAATTTTTCTCCCCCCCTTCTTACCTCGTCGGCTGACTTTTTATCCATGGAGACGGTAAGATTGAATAAAATCTTGAGAATCTCGGCACAGAGGTCAACCTGCTGGTCTGTCAGGCCTCGCCCAAGGGAGTCACAGGCCCGTAGGGTTAGATCAAGGACTTCCATCAGATAGGTGAACCCATGGAGGTCATAACGCACTTTAGGGCTGGAAAGTGAAAAAAAAAAAGAAAGAAAAATATGCTTAGTCTCAGTGAACTAAGAGATGATTCATTATTTTACTTTAATGAAGATCTGTCTCTCTGCAGAGGTTGGATGCCCTGGTTTGCAAAGTGTCTCATTCTAAAAGTGTCCTCGCAACATTCCCTCATCCTTTGTCTTGTTGATGTTGTTCAGTTTTAAATTCAGAGCTGTTTTCGTGTGGCTGTGTGGTCTTGTGATATGACACTCGCCTTTGGATAGAAGTTCCAGGGTTTGAGTTCCTCTCAAGAGCCGTGCATAATTAAGTCCTTGGAAAAGGCTCTTTACTCACATTCTTTAAACATACTCAGGTGTAGAATATCATCCTATCCAAAGGGTGGGAAGCAATTGTCTTTTCTTAATGCTACAGAAATCTTTGATAAATTTTGACTCAATGGGTCTAATGGTATGCAAGGACTACAATCACAATTGTAAATAAAAAGTAATAATTATAAGTTACTCATATAGCCTTCAACTTCCACATATATACTCAGAGTCACTATATAATTCCATAAGTCATTAATCATTCATTCATCAAAATCCCTTAACAATACTACTGGTCTTTTTAAGAAATAAAATAATTAAGCTAAATAGATATGCCTCTCAATATCAGTTATCACAGCTTGTACGGCTATGTGGTCTTGTAGTATGACACTCGCTTTCAGATCTGGCCCTGGGTTCGAGCCTCGCATAGTTGGATATGAAGCTCCAGGGTTTGAGTTCCTCTCAAGAGCAGTGCATAAATGAGTCCTTGGAAAGGCTCTATACTCACATTCTCTCACCGTACTCAAGTGTAAAATGAGTACCTGGCAATAAACAGCGTTGTTTATGTCAGAAAAAATTATAATATCGCCTTACAAGAGTCATGTAAAATGTCATCCTAAATGCTAAATGTTGCTGTTGGACAGGGACCCCTTATAAAGCGCTTTGAGCACACTTAGTGGATATTGCGCTATATAAAAGCTCAATATAATTTAATTTATTCAATGACATACCGTGTGGCTAGACAGGTAGGCAGGGCTGTGAGCAGGAAGAGAATCCTCATGTCAAAAAACTGAAAAAAAATGGAACAATTATGAGAAAGACACAACAAAAAAAAAATTAATTACAGGGTGTCCCAAAAAAAACAAAAACATGTATACACATCAAAATAATTGCAAATATGGGATTTAATAAAAAGAAAAAAAAAGAGAAGAGAAATAATATTAATACTAATAATAATAAAATGCAATTATTCTTTTCAAATGTAGTTAAACTGCTGTGAAAAAAACCCAATAAAATGATACTTACAAATATTTTTAAATATAAAATAATTAAATTTTATTAAATTCCAAGGTTACAATTATTCTTCATGTGTATACATTTTTTTTTGGGACACCTTGTAAACATGTTATGAACCGACACACCTGAAAGCATGAACTCTCTCACAATGACAAGCATTATTTCAACTATCCATCCATTTTCTCAACTCACGTCTGAATCAAATTATTTTCACTCAGATATTTTTAAAAGAAGACATTTATTTCCCTAAACAAAGTCATTCTGAATTAAAGATATGTCATGTGATTTTTCATAAATATGTTATCACAGACTCTCAGTCCGGAATATACAAATAATGTCACAGTTGCCCTACCTTAGTCAATGTATCTAAAAATAAGTCTGATGAAATCCGCCTCATTCTTCTAATCTTATTCTTCAAGAAAATCGAAAAGATTGACATAAATATTGGGGGTCCCGATAGCTCAATTGGTAGAGCACTCGCTTCACAATCAGAGGAACCGAGATCAACTCCGGGTGCAGTTGAGATTTTTTCTGATCCCCCTGTCCACCCAGAAGTGATTGGGTAGCTGGGTCTGTTTGATCTGGTGGAAAGTACTTTATGATAAACTAGCATCCTTTTCAAAGGATAGCAAGCTGTTGCCCGTCTCACACTATAGAAATTGGGATCAACTCCGGCTCCATGGGTCTTTTGGCTCTGAAGGACTAGTACTAGACATAAATATCATGGGAAAAACACAATGCACTAATTTAATCTGGAATTTTGTTAACGAGAAGCTGATGCTAAAAAGCTGATTTAAAGGCCAAATTAAAAAGAGATTTGAATTGATGCGTTCTTGAGAGAAAAATAAACGAAGATTCTTCAAGTCAAAAAAATAATAAAATAAAAGAAAAATTGGTATTTTTGTTCATTTTTCGGCATAAAATAAATTTTATTATCTGGTTTAGGTTTAACATAGCTGCCAGTGAGAAAATTTTAAAAAAAGGAGGAAACTTTCCCGAAAATTGGGAAAACGGAGGAAATTTACAATGCATCAAGATATATATATATATATATATATATATATATATATTATATATATATATATATATATATATATATATATATATATATATATATATATATATATATATATATTATATGTACGCAGCTCTGACATCTGAATAAAGTTATGGGCTTAGTTTAACATTGTTGTAATGGACAATATTTTGCATCATTTTTTGAGGTTTCCATTGCAACAATGAGCCCATAATGAAGTGGGTTATCAGACCTGCAAATAAGTGCACATTGATTAAGATCCGTCTGCCTCTATTCAAAATAGAACATATTATTTTACAAAAAATGTCTCTTTAGTCATTAGCAGACTACATACTTAAAGCCAGTAAAACTATCAGAAAACAGTCTTTCAGATATGCTATGGAAGAGGGCACATATTTTATTAGAGGCATTATGCACATGACAAATGGGGAACGAAGTGGCCGAGTGGTTAAGGCATTGCACTGTGGCATGGAAAGTCCCGGTGTTTGAGCCCCGCTTCAGGCACTTTGGTTTTTTTTCCTTGAGTAAGATTATTAACCCCCAATTTGCTCACTTGTACAACATGGGTGATTCCTGTTGACATCAGACATCTTGTTTGATGAAATATCTATATTTCTTCGTGGAATGCCGAGGTGACGATATCGTATAGTGTCGTAACGGAAGGCATAATTTTTTTTTTATGCGCATGATAGCAGGAATCACCACAAATATCCAAAAGATGAGGAAGCTTGTTTATCGGAATATCAGCAGAGAAAAACACAGAAAATCAAAATAAAAGAAATCCACTACATAGCGGACATCTGGCAGCAAAGGCTTAAATACGGGAACAAGAGTTGAATACCTTAACATCAAATGTAACTGTGGGATCACCGTATGTCTTCAACCTCTGTACAACGCCATCAACGCAACCTGATTTACTGAAATAATAAAAAAGAAGAAAGATTATAGGCATCAAAAGGTGGCCTAAATATGGTATAGAGCCAAAAAGAGGGGACTTGACTAAATTAATTGCGCACCTTTTATAAATTTCTATTACTCTTATTTTAATTTGTGATTCCTTATAAAGTAGCATACTATTTCCTGCCCATCAATGTTTTTGTTTATTCCACTTAACAACGCCACTACCACATTATCTCATTCGTCTGTAGTGTTTCGTTCATCCTGTCTTGTTGATAAAGGGGAAAACCGAAATGTCCATTTTACCTGTTTTCGAATATTAAATTGAAGCTTACATTCAATTTCACATTGCTATTCATTATCCTGATAGACTGTTTCAAACAGATATTCTATATATAAGGAGTAGAAACTATACAATTTGTGTTACTCACTCTTTTGAACACATTTCTGTGATTAAATATTTTAAAAATATGCCACTGCCTGATCCACACAAGGAATATAACCCTTACAAAGATAGAAAACTGTAGGGGCTGCCTGAAGCCTGTGGTCATGAAAATACTAAAGAAAGAGTGAAAATGGAGAGGCTTCGTATGGGAACAATACAGACAATGGACGTTTCGAGTACAAACCGTTCGTCAGCACAACAAAACACAAATTAATGTGGATTTCCACGCTAATTTGTGTATCGTTGTGCTGACGATGGGTTTGTACCCGAAATGTCCATTGTCTGTTGCCTCTCCATTTTCACTCTTTCGTTAGTACCCTTTACAAAGATAATTTCCTAACATTTTCGATTTGGCAACCAGTTGAGCTCTCAAGCACTTCTGTCTTGTGCCATGATGTAAATACTGGACGTCTTCTGTATTCGCTCCAGGTAATGGTAAAGTTTATTATTGATGTTTGCAAAGATGATTAAATGAAACGGGGTAATCAAATGATTAGGGGCAGCGTGGCTCAGCGGCACGGTCATTGTTTCGGACATGAAAGGTAACTGAGTTTGATCACCCGCCACTGAACTGTGTGGCCTTGAGCAAGTCACCTCGCCCTCGCTCAATTTGCGGTGCTGCACTGTGGCTGATGCCTGGTTTACTCCAGTCTTCCCTTGGAATAGACCCTAGAGACAAATTTCTCCATTGGGATGAATAAAGGGAATTATATTTTTATTTTTTATTAAAAAAAAAAAAGTTATGATGAAATAAAACATTACCAGCAATACTTCTGAGCCTCCACGCTGTTGAAGATGACATTGCACAGACATTTCTGAGCCTCCACCACGACTGCAATAAATAATTAGAATTTTGCATAAAATATTACAAGTAAAATGATAATCATTATCATAGTATGTTACAATATCGAAGGGAAGACAAGTTATTCTTTCCTGAAGGTAGAATACAATAACTGTACTATACAGAAATGAGTGCAAAACCTTGACCAGGATAACGTTTAAAACTAAAGACCTGAAGCCCCCCCCCCCCCCCCCCCCTCCCTTCCACAGAGTAAAGACAGATGAGGAGAGCAAAATATCATTGAGATACATAGTCCTTTTGAGATTCAACACTAGTTACATGAAAAATGTGTAACTTAATGACTCACCGTACTATGTTGGTGTCAGGAGAATTGATAACTTTATTTTTCTTCTTCAAATTAACTGCCCGACTCAGTCAGCCTGACTATTACCGTCAATATTCATATCCAAGAAAAAAAGGAAATACTATAGTACTTTTCCCCAGACAGTGATGTTCTGCAGTGCATTTTTAAAGTACTAAATATCGCTCCAAAGCTTGAAACTAGCAGATAACCACAGAATATTAAAAACTCAGTACATCCGACTACCTTGACATTTAACATATTATTAGCTACAGTCGAATCCGCATAAAGTCAACACTCTTAAAATCAACTTCTGCTTAAAGTCATCACCTCATGTTAGTCCCAATCTTTCTGTGATTTATCTTAGTGTGTATCATTGACAATGGATAAGGTCAATGCTCAAGGAAGAATATTAAAAACTTCGTACATTGACTGTCTAGTTTGCATTATATTTGAATTCTACAACTTTTAACATATCATTAGCAAACAGTGGAATCCGCATAAAGTCAACACTCTTAAAGGCAACTTCTGCTTAAAGTCATCATATTCCATTCGTCCTAATTTTTCTGTTCTTTATCAAAGTGTTGGCCATCGATAATGGATAAAAAGTCAACTTTGCTTAAAGTTAAAGTCATCCGGTTTTTCTAGTCTTGCAGTGTTGGCTTTATCAGGATTCCACTGTAATTGCCTGGATACAATGAGAGTGTTTGCCTATAGAAATGCATGATTAATTTTATAGACCTGTAAATGAGCTCTATAAAAATTGACTGAAACTGAAACTCTTCGTAATTCGTCGTAGCGGTAAAATCCAAAGAATCAAAATGAAAGGTAAACAGCAAGCTCACTTGAGCAAAGCAATGGCAGAAAACTAAATTGCGAGGGAATTAATTAGGCTACTTACCATTGTTCCTTGTAATTAGGTACCCAATCAGTGAAGAAACTTAGAAACGGTCAACCAGTTTGTTTACAACATGAGGTAATCGAGATGTGCTTGTAGCAATCATTTAACTTTCGATTTGAAGGTGTCTACATAACGAACTTCCGGTGTTTCGAATTTTTCTTTCTCATACTATTCCTGTCCTTCAAGTAAATGTGGTCAATTTTGGCTTAGACGAAACAGTGAAATTTATCGCTCGGCGGCTCAGTTAAAATTGGCTACGACAGGTTTCGAAAGTGAAAAAATAATTTCACGAAGGCTGTGTGAAAATACACTGGGGTGTGTTCAGACACGGCAATTCTAAAAAGCGTCGCTTAGCCTTGGCAATATATATCCATCATTAATATAAACGGCCCATGAGCTATGCGTGGGGCTGTGGAACATTCCTAGTTAACTTTACAGTCAATCGACTACGATTCATGAATTCTTTCTTTATTCATTTCTTTCTTCCCTTTTTAAAAATATTTGAATTTGACGAATTGACTGATTTCAGTTAATTGACTGAGAATTTACAGGTCTAATTTTACCTTGCTGGTCTCCATCATGTATTGTGACATCTTCATTTTCAATCATCTGCCTGGCATATTCTTGGATTCCAGACACCATAGTGAGAGTACCGAGGGCTCTCTCATTGGTCAAGGCCTGCATGTTGGTCTTGTCTCGACTCAAGATGCGAAATGCCTGGAGGCAAGCGATAGCCAGTCGAGGGGAGATTTTGGGATTTTGTAAAAGATGAAGGATGCTTTCTACACATTCCTGGGCAAAAAAAAAGTGAATATTTTAATAGTTATAGATTTAAATTGACTACAATTAGAATCATTTTGTAATCAAATGAATAAATATCAACCATATTAATAGTAATCAAATTAAATTAAAATTAAATGAACAAATAAAGCAATAAAAAAAAAAAGAATAAATAAATGAATGGGGCCTGTCTCAGCGGTATGGTCTTTGCTTCGCTCCCGAAAGGTATTAAGTTCGAACACCTGCTGCTGCTCTGTGTCGCCTTGAGCAAGTCACCTTGCCCTAGCTCAATTTGCGACGCTGCACTGCGGCTGATGTCTGGGTTATTCCAGTCTTCCCTTGGAATAAACCAAAGAGACAAATTTCCCCGATGGGATGAATAAATAGATTTTTATTTTTTTCATTTATTTATAAATGAACACTGAATATAATAAATGAACACTGGACTTAAATTCAAAAATGTGTAAATAAATAAATAAATAGTAAATGATTAAAGAAGCAAATTTCTATGGTTTTATATGACTGGCTGCTGCAGTGAAAGAAAGTTGGCATCTCTCGTTCTTTTTACTAGAATGGATTGGCCGGTCTTACCTCGGTCTATACACGCTGAGAGAGAAAACGGGTTTCATTGATAGTCGATAGCACATCAAAACGGAAGTTTGAAGAATTTCAAGCTGCTGACAATGTTCAATATGTGACTAATAATGGTTTATTTTAAAAAAATGTCATACTGAGACAGCTAAGCCGCCTTCCTTGCTCAACTTAATCTTAGCATAAGGACTGTATTAAATTCTCTTAATTTTTTTAGTTTTACTACTGAGAATGCCAAGGTCCCAATCTCGGCCATTAAACAAGGTTTTACTGTATTGTCATTTATCATTCTTCTAGACAGAAATACATTTTTGCTTTGTGTCTGACCACTGACATGTTGAGTCAAGAACAAGGATTATCACATATCTATGCTTGGTCCTTGGAAATGTTACACATATTATCTATCATAAATTGTAAGAAAAATACTTACTCCCTTCAAATCTGCACTTAGATTTGGAAATGTGAAAACTTGAGATTTCTGTGGAAAATGTATAAAATTAAAATATATAAATATTGAAAATTGGTGCAGAAATTAGAAGGTCAATGTTGAATGATTCAAATTCAATAAGACAACCCCCCCCCCCCCCCCCCCACAAAAAAACAAAAAAAACAAAACAAACCCCCCCCCCCCCCCCATAAAAAAATAAAAAGCAACAAACAAAACAACAAAAAATGTATGAAATCTGTCTATGTTTTATCTACTGCAAGCGACCACAAGAAATCTGCTGTTATCATACACACTCGTTTGAATACAATGCTCAATAATTAAGTTATGACGACTGAGTTATTGAAATCTCTGGAGATAGAATAGCAAGGAGTAAAGATCACCCATCAGCAGATGCTTCTGCTGTACCTGTTGAACAATTTTCATGGAAGTGACAAGACATCGAGCTAGTAAATAGAGCTGACACCAAACATTGCACTAGATTAAGTGCTATTTAAACAACACTTAACACAAGATCTCATGATAAATATTCCAACCAAAGGGAGAACGGCTCTGGTCAGTTCAGCATTTTGGTCATCGCAAAAAAAAAAAAAAAAACAAAAAAAAAAAAAGAAAAAAAACCAACAAAAATACAATCAGCTATTAAAAGGACAATATCTGTATGCCTTGTTTGTAAAATTTTGCCAACCGTTCGTGGATAGCTCATACTGTAGAGTCACACTCTCACCGGCCAGGCGGAGTTGTCGTACCAATAAGGTCGCAGGTTCAAACCCCACCACTGCCGCGAAAATTTTTTATTCTCTATTGTCTTCTGGCACTTTTCTACTCACTTCATCTCTTGTTGTTACCAACATAAGTGCCTGCTCCACTCACATTTCTGAATTATTATAATATTATCATTATTACTTTGACATAAGTGGAGATCTTTGAGAAAAAATACTTGTTGGGTAAATCTTACACAAAGAAAAAAATATTTATTAGTTAAATAGTGAGTTATGACAGGGTTGCTCTTTCTTATTAGCCAGAGTGTTTATAATCATAAACACTGACGATTTGCCAGAGACTTGAGTCTTAATAGTCTCCCTTGGCTATTCGGACTCAAACTCCAATGTGCATGCACAAATAACTGTGTACCAGATGTGATTCGGACAGGAAATTCAACCTTGGCCTTCCTCTGTTTCTATGAACTGGTCTAAAGTGAACAACAAGTTGCAAAATCTGAAATACTACACAACAAAGGCAAACAGAGCAATCTGAACTCAAAGCAGTAATATAGTTTGTTTTTGTTTGATTATTTAAATTGACAATTACAAGAAACTGATGCACATGAAAACAACAATAATGAATTAGATAATAATAATAGGAACTATCTACAAGTAATCTAAACTGCTTTATTTGACGAGAAAGACAAAATAATTGATCATTTACTATTAGAAACAAATATAAGAAAGAAAAACGTTAAAACTCCTCACAGTTCAAAGGGTGCAAAAGTCAGTCAAAGTAACAGTGGTCGAAAGCAAGATCTTTTCTGATTCTGACAGCATACTTTATATGGTGTCCAAAATAATACATGTGATAGTGTTAGACAAGCAACAATCCTTAGTTCTCCAGTCTGAAGTAGGCGTGTCAGCCCAGAGTCAGTCTGATATATCGGCAAAACAGAATTTCTTCTGCACTCTTTTTCTATCCTATCATCAATCAGTTCCACCCTCTGCCCCACCGTCTGCATTCAGTGAGTCCCACAGGAGAAAAAAAAGAGGATCTCTCAAACTCAAAGAATTTGTGCTGTGTCCCCCTGCCAACCTCCTCACATGCACATTCAAGTTTGAGTCCGAATAGCCACAAGAGACTATTCAGACTCGAGTCTGATTTGCCACTTCGTGTTCTTTCCAAAGGTCAATGGAGAACAATTTGATACACAGCTGAAAACAGGGCGGCATCAAAAGAAGTAGCACACAATCAACTGTCATGAGATGAGTGCAAACATACCACTTGAGCAGTCAGAATTATCACAAAATGGTGAATAATAATACTAATGTTAATAAGTCGTGACTTAAACTGTGACTGTGAAGGACTGACTCTATTGTAATTAATAATCAACGTTACAATTACAGTTACAGTCAACTGTCAACAGTACAGTGATCATTCAGCGATGGCAGGGGGCTAGGCAGTGATGCAAATATATTATTCAATGTCTTGTTATTCTATAGTCATCGTGAATCAGGGATAGTGTAGTTGACTTAGTGACAGTGGCAGCGGCAATGGTGACGATAGCCAGTTTTAGTTTCGTGCCAGTAGTGCTGAGACTTGGGGTAGGCACTTTGATAAAATTTTCAAACTCAAAATATCTTGATTTGACTCAGTCAGGGGGATGGGACTTGAAAAAACATAAAATTTGATGCCTTATTTGTTTCTCTACGACCTACGGTTCCAGAGTTATTTATATTTTTCTACTGAAATTTTTTGTCAATTTTACAGAGAGAATCTGTGATCTCACTGCTGCCTCAAAACCAGCATCTCGCGGCTGTCGGGAAATTTTGAGTCTTGCAGTCAACATGGCCCACTTATTGTTTTCAGTAGTTTTGTTTCAATTAAAAAATAAATGGCAAGTGTTAGATATCATTTTAAAGGTCAGAAAATGAGCTTTATTTTCATATAAATCATTTTCATGTATGGAAAGTATGGAAAAAATTAAGGATAAATGAAAATGGAAAAAAATATGAGGTTTTTATCCTAAAAAGTGGGGTTGGTGGCGGGAAAAATAAAACAATGAGCGAGTGTATCAATTTTGATGAAATTTGGCAGAGATATTCTTCAATTAATTGTCTATCGATGTATGAAGTATAATTAAAATGTATCCATAATTTTAAAAGTTCTTGTAATTCAAAAATTTTAAAATTTTTATTACATAAGCTTTCTGAGAAATACAATCAGGAATTAAGAATGAAATACACCGTTAGAAAGCTTGTTTTGTGCCCTTTATAATGATACCAAAATTAGTTACATAGGTTTACAAATAACGCCATGGTGACCAACACAGTAAAGGGTCAATAATAAAGTTCCAAAAAACGAGTTTCACCTTACAGTGAGCCTATCGGCGGCCACTGGACTGGAGTTATCAAAGTGCCTACTTGGGGTCCTCACGAACTCACCCAAAGAAATTACCGGTTGGCGCAATACTTACAGCTGTTATGAAACTTTCTAAAACGTCTAAAGCGTCCGTCTCACTGGCATCTTTAATTGATTTCAATTTATCAAACTCCATCCTGTTCAGTGTATGAAAGTATTACAACAGTTGGTATTTCGTCCAAACCCTATTTAGCAACGGTGGCAGACATTTTGTTTACATTATGCAGGGAACAGGAAAGAGAAAGAAGAGACATGCCGGTGTTAATTTCGAATTTTGCGACATCGGCCTGGACCTAAATAATTAGGGTTTTATGGTTTTTTTAAATAAATGTTTTTTAAAAAGGAGCACAAAAAGACGGTGCTTTGTTTAATTTATTTGGGATAGAAGCAAACTCATTATTAGTTTTATATTAATGAGAAAGGTGAATATATAATTTCATCATCAGATATTGCTAGACTGCTAGACTAAAATGCGTTGTTTGTCCTTCATTCATCCAATATTGAATAAAGTGGCCAACTTGGCAATAAATAACAAAAACATAAAATATGTTTTGATATTCTAACTAGGTTTATTATTTTGAAGTTTTGTCAAATTTATCGGGGAATTGAAATTTCTCATAATCTTCAAAGACATGGTAAGGATGAAAGTCTGCGGACTTCATTACTCGAGATGAAATAATGATACCAACTCCCTAGCCGTAGGCCTCTAAGTGAATCAGTAGAAGACTAAGACTAAGTCTAACTTAGACTCTAAGTAAGTCAAAGTCGACTAAGACTAAGACTTCTTGATTCTTAGTAAGACTCTAAGTCGCCCCCAGTCCCACTCTTCAGTTGCGTAACTTTTTGGTAAGGATTGAGTTCAATGAATCATTATAAAGCCCTATTCAACACGATTTTGAAAATCAGATGAGGAGAAGAAAAGTTATATAAATAAGTTTAACTAGGGAGTTTGATAGAAATTCTAAATGTTCCCCACACACTTGAAACCAATGTCATATGAAAGAGCTGGCAACACAGATTACAAAACAGTTTGAATTTTGTTTCTATCATGATTAGAAATGTAGTTACGGCAGTTCAAAGTCTGAAATTTCAGACCGATTTTTACCCCAAAATTACCATTGCAAAGTTGTGACCGAAATCGCGTGATGTTAATAAAAAATGATTAAAACAGCCATTATGGAGTTCTTATCATATATTGTATACCAAAATGTTCGTCTTATCGAGGACAAAGCATTTACATTAATAAAGAGGAAGATAAACATTACATAATATGTCGCAAATGTTACATAATCAAAAACTCGGCTCGACGTAAGAAACAATTTGCTCTATCACTTTTGGATTTATCCCCAATATCTCACTGAAACAATTGCAAATAATTACCCTCTTTTAATTAATACATAGAGAGAATAAAACAGGGTTTGAGAGTATTTAAATGAAAAGATATAAACATGTTGTGTAATGACATAAATTTTTACCTATGGCAATTTAATTGCATATAAATAAAATGGTAGATTGAAAAAGTTCAAATAAATTGAAACAGATTCCCTATTATAATTAGAAGGAAAGTTCTGGCTTTTAATACTTTAAAAAATTCTGCTGAACCACTTTGGGTTTATTGCTATTACATCATTTGAACTGACAATTAATATAATTTTATCCCCGTCCCCCCCCCCCCCCCTTCTCTCTCAATGTATGGGGGTGTCAAAACTAATAGAACTTCTTACCATAATAATTATTAAGGCTAAGGCCCTTAGAATATGGATACAAATGATAAACATATCTAAACATATGGGAAAGAAACTTGATGACTTGATGGCAAAGTAAAATAAAATTAAATTAAAGCAATTGGTATTTTTAAAATATCGATATTATTAATATCAGATTTCACAAAGAGAAGAAATATACGAACTTTTAAAACAGAAACTATGAAATGCCTATAAATAAAGTTGGAAATTATGTATTCAAAATAAAAACATAGTAAATAATAGTACTGAAAATATTATGGACGAAATTTAACATAATACATAACTAAATTTAAAATATCGATATGAATATCGATATCGCCCGGCAGCCATGATGAGAAGATAATGTAAACAAGGCATTTCGGCGCAGAGTTAAAAGGTGTCTGCGCATCGATATAGAGCCCTAAAATTTGGCATGAATAAAGTTTAGATGTTATTCTAAAAACAAGCGTTTAAATTTTAAAAACACACGCGGTAAATAAAAAAATAAATGCATTTGAAAATTGCCAAATTTTAACTTCATATAACTTCTGGAATTATTAATGGATTTTTCCTTAATTGGCACCATTTAAAAGGAAATCGGAAGACGAAAATAATGATACCAAAATATCTGCGATATTCCTCTTTAATTGAACCCCCCAAAACGCGAACAGCAATTTCCAGTCACAACTTTCCTATGGGCGAGTTGGGTCAAAATTTGACTGCCACTGCTGCTGCTCACTAAACTGCCTAGTTTAACCGAAGTGGCAATTCGGACTCGAGTCTGAATAGTCTCCCGTGACTATTCAGACTCACACTACAATTTGCGTGCGCATAGACAAAGTGGAGGACTACACAATGTGGGCCGTAGGCAGAGGGTGGAGCTAAAGAAAAAGAATTCAGCAGAAATTCTGTTTTGCCCATATCACACTAACTCAGCTCATACTCCTCCTACTCCTACTCCAAGTATCAAAATTAATTTTTCAAATGATTAATTTTTGTCCTGATTTTATTTGGACATCATGTTATGTTGTTAGAAAAGCTTTTTCATTTATATCGCAGTTACTTTGACGGACTTTTGTTACTTTTGAAGAGTTTTAACTCTTTTCTATTTAATTTCTACCTGGACTTCCAATTGATCCCTGATTTTGTCTTTCTCGTCTAATAAATCAGGTTTAGGCTACATGTTAATAGTTACTACAATCATAAGTTTGACTTGCATTAATTGCCAATAATTAAAATTTAAAAAAACCCAAAACAAAACAAAAACAAACAAAAACTACACTGTCACAGGAATCTATTCAGACTGAGTCCGTATAATCTGTTGATTGTACATCAATGCGCATTGGAATTTGAGTCCGGATAGTCATGGGAGACCATTCAGACTCGGGTCCGAATAGCCGCAGCCTTAGTTTAAAGTAGGTTGAAAAATGTACTCCTATTTTATTTGCCTTTGACTTTGTTATTTCTACTGACAGACTTTGGAACCTGAAACTGTTGCATTTCCGGTAGTGAACCCTTTTGGGATTTTAAAACTGGCCTAAAAATGGCCGCTGACATCCGAGTTAGGATTTTTCTGGAATGAGTCCAGGGATGCGGGGTGAAACTTTGCCTTGAATTTAATTTTATTACAAAGTTAAGATATTAAATTACGTGCCCTAACAAGAATTTTGATTTACCAATTTCTGATTTTTTATTTATAATCCAAAGCTAAATTATACCCAGTTTTATCAAAAGAGATACGGAATTGCCATTGATTTAAACATAAATAGATAGGGTAATTCCTTCTGAAGAAAATAAGACATCGTGTAAATAATTAAAATCCATCCGTAAACACAAATTTTATGGAATTTTTTTCTGATACACATCACTCCAAAGTCTGAAAACTCAGGTCACAGTCACTAGGCCATTTATCAGCTCACTGCTGGAGTGCCAAATGGACGTTCACTAAAGTAATTTTACTCACTCTAATGACTCTAACAAAGAATCCAGTTCTAGAGTGAGAGTGAGGTGCCACTTTGTGCTACATTCATTAGCTAGCTGCTCAAAATAGCAATGGCTATGTGGTCTTGTGGTATGACACTTTCTTTTGGATTGAAGGTCCTGGGTTCGAGCCTCGCCCGTCGCATAGTTGAGTCCTTGGAGAAGGCTCTTTACTCACATTCTCTCACCGTACTCAGGTGTAAAATGAGTACCTGGCCGTTAACAGCATTGTCTCTGTCCGAAAAAAATTGTAATATCGCTTAACAGGCGTCATGTCCCGTCCACGTGTAGTGGATATTGTGCTATATGAAAGCTAAATTTAAGCTCAATTTAATATAATAAAAAAAATTAAATCCTACGGTTAAAAACATTTGGTTCCAGTTCCAAAGAGATACTTATTTTTTCTCTTCCCCCCAGTCTGCCCTATTCAACTTCCAAAGTCTACTAACTGTCATCCTTCTCCTCATCTGTACTTGTGCCTACCTGCGTGCCATCATGCCCAGCGTCATTGACAAGAACAAAACAGGGTGAGTAAATTGACTGATCATTTGACAAACACTCTAAATTATTTATAACGTCCAACATATAACGTGGAAATGAGATCCCATCTCCTGGTCAAAATATTACAAGTTTAAATCCATATGCGGTAACTCGAATATGTTTGAAATTTATGGGGATTTTTCATTTAACATACACAGCTTCTTCTTCTTCTTCTTCTTCTTCTTCTTCTTCTTCTTCTTCTTCTTCTTCTTCTTCTTCTTCTTCTTCTTCTTCTTCTTCTTCTTCTTCTTCTTCTTCTTTTTCTTCTTCTTCTTCTTCATCATCATCCTCATTATTATTGTTATTATTAATATTATTATTATCATTATTATTATTATTATCACTATTATTATTATTATTATTTTTATTATTATTATATAATTATTATTATTATTATTATTATTATTATTATTATTATTATTATTATTATTATTATTATTATTATTATTATTATTATTATTATTATTATGCCTTATATTCCCCAGAGTATTGGGAACATTTTGGAAATGTGCAAGAATAGGTGAGTAATATTTCTCTCAAAATACTTCAAAATTTAAATGTCTCCCACTTTTTTAGTTCTAGTCATAACCGTCATCAGTACTTACTTTTCAACCATCTTTGAAAAAAATCTGATTTGTGAGGATTCTTTTCAATTTATGCCTGGAAAAACAAGTCATGGATTGTTAGCCAAACTATGTCAAATTGTTCTGAATAACGCGCCCATGATCTGAATGGCCGATGTTATCTATTTACTGTTGTTGTTGTTCGTCATCAGTCATGTATTGAGTGTGTGGCTGTAATAATATATTATGATTGTATTACATATTATTTGATGTGCATCTTCCATTCTCTTCTATCATGGGAAAGTTTGGTTTGTTTTAGGTGACTTTTCATCAGTCAAACGAATAGTTAAATTTATTTAATTATTTATTAATTGTATTTATTTGTACACTCCAGCACCGCTTCCTCGAATTCATTCGAATGTCATGAATTTTGTGATTATTATTCTTTGTTATCATTCCATTCCTTCCTCGAACAAATTTTTACATTGAACACGGTTTCCTCAGACTGATTTCACTCAGCCAACAACAACAAAAAATTAATTATTTTTTAAATATTTTTTTTAAATTGCACCCCTTGATTTTAACCACCGGTAACTTTCTGTGATATTGACAGTTACTTATGTCTGTATTGTGTGTATCTATCTGCACTGCGTGTGTGTGTATGCAGTATAATACACACGCAAACAGCCACTCGGTCGCTGTTTCACATTTAAGACACCTCACTGATTATTCTTTTCACTTCGCCATTAGTCCAAATTTCAATGCCACATGCCATGATCTGGTAATGGCTGGCTACAGCAGTAAATGAATGTTGTGATTCCTATCCAAAGACCAGTGCTTTGGAAAAGGCTCTTTACTCAAATTCTTTCACCGTACTCGAGTGAAAAATGAATACAGTGGACTCCGGATAAGACGATGCCCAGGGGAACCGAGAAAAAAATCGACTTATCCGAAAATCAACTTAACCGGAGTGTAACCAAATGAGCAAAAACGCATTTGAACAAAGCAACCCAATCTAGAATAAGTATGTCCGTTCATATCGCGCGGTCTCTGTAGTGGTCATCAGAGGCTCCTACCCCCCAATAGCCCCATAGAGTCATAGAGGAATCAGAATACACACACGCACACATCTAATCAAACAAACGCGAGTGCCGGCACACACACACACACACACACGTACACAGGGCTAAAATTAAATAGGGAAAGAAGCTGACCGTACTCAATAATATTATTACCAAGGTCATTGACCTCACGAATTGGAGTCACAATAATAATAATAATACTTCGGTCAACCCCCCTCCCAAACATAATATAATATTATCCGACATCAGCAGCACACACTTTGAAGGGACTAATCATACACAAAATGTGTGTTGATTGACCATAGGAGATGCTGACGAAATAAGCCATAGCTCACTTTTTTTTCACTAGCGATTTTTTTTTTTAATTTTCCTCGATGGGAAAGGTGGAAAGCGGAATTTTTGCTTTGAATGTGCAATGTATACCAATTAAGTGAAATTATTCCGCGAAAAACGGAAGGGTGGGAGCCTCTAGGTCAAGGTCATGCTTCTTGTAAATCGTCGAGACAGAAATAGCTAGTCTGCCAATTTCCTATGCGTTGATTTTCTGTCGCATGCCAAACTTTCCAAATGCATCGAATCTTCCTTTTCCGCGATAGGTTTGCCATTGTAGTTGTAGACTTGACTTGAATTCTTCTTGATAAAATTGATACTAATTAAGAGGACCATTACATAGGATGGCCTGGGATTAGAACCAAAAAAATCTTGAACTTGAAGTTGCGACAATGTAAAATTTGAGATGGGGAAATTAAAGTTATTCACTGCTCATGTACATTGAACACGGACGTCAGGCAAAGCACCTACTTCACATCGATGTGCGCCAATCGTTCGCGGATATTCTTAACCACTGAAAATTCTTACTGGTAGCTTTTTTAACCAATGGAAATACTTGTTTATTTGTGATTTTATTGTGGTCATGAGTGATAAGAACATCGACTTAAGCGACATCGACTTATGTGGAGTTTTTTTTTTTTTTACTAATGTTATATAGGAAGAAGGGGGAGGGACCAAGAAAAAAAATCGACTTGGGTAAAAATCGACTTAGGCAACGTCGACGTATCCAGAGTGCACTGTATCTGGTTGTAAATAGCATTGTCTCTGTTTGAAAAAAATTGTAATATCACCTAACAGGCGTCATGTCTCGTCCCACATGTTACGTGTTGCTGTTGGTCAGGGACCCCTTGTGAAGCGCTTTAAACACTTTTGTGTGGATATTGCGCTATATAAAAAAAAGCTCATGTTTTTTGTGGTGTTTAGAAAACAACTATGGGAAACTAGGAAGCAGGCACTGATGGCAGATAAAGATCTGAACAAGTGTGTATGAAACGGTGCCAGACAAAAGCAAGAAAGAAAAATACAAGAAAAAAAAAACATCCCAAAAAATCAGTTTTCCTCCCCAGTCGAATTAGACTGATTTTTTGGGATTTTTTTTGTTGCTTTGTCTGGCACCGTTTTGTACAGAAAAAATATGTGAACAGATTTAGATACATGAATTAATTTTCTTTATATATTATTTTCTATGCTTTCAGGTGAAAGGAAAAGTCCTTATGTTGCATTCTGCTGTGTGGCCATGGCATTCAGCATTTTGTTTTGGTATTGATGGGAATGCAGAATTTTGAAGGAGAAAATTTGGAAGCCTTTTTTAGAAACTATTTCATATTTGGTATACCCTTAAAAAATTAAATAAATGGAGAGAGACGGAAAGAGAGATACATATATAGATAGATTCACTCCATCACGGTGACCAGGGAAATAATATAGATATATTTGATTATATCTACCTGCAAAGTTATAATTTTTGGTTTAGATTGCAGAAAAGTATCATGAAATTTTGCTGTAAAAATGAATTGTAAAATATTATTGTTAAAATGACCAATTATAATGTCATTTATACAAAGCAATGTGAGATTTTAGAAAATATTTGTTGTCACAAGAAATAAATTCCATGGCTCCTCTTTGTTATAAATGATGTAAAAGATTCGGATTGGCATTTTAGGGGAGAGGAAGGAAAATAAAAAAAAGGAGGGGGGGGGGATGCTTTAAATGTTTGTTTTTATTCAGGTTTTATAAATTATGATGAGAAATTCAATATATATCAAACATTGTTGATGAATTTCTTATTACTGTCTGACTGTGAAATCTTGATAAACTGCATTGTCAGAGACTATGGATATTTGGTGGGGAAACCAATAGTTATGAATTTAATGAAAAAAAATGATTATAACAGCTTCGAAAAAGAACAAAAAATATACCAAACACGAAACATTCTGGGGCTTAAACCCTTCGTCAGCCAATTTAAAACATAATGAAAATAATATATCACTTGCCTGTTACTGTTTTAAGTGCATCCATGGCACTACTCCCAACTACAGTACTTGTCATCTCTTCTTTCTATCTACAATCCGAATCTACTTCCCTGTACTTGAACCGTTTGATTCCTAAGATGAATTTTTCACAACGTGCCTTCCCACATTCTGCTCCCTCTGTGTGGAATGCTCTTTCAGCAGACACCAGGCACCATAATTCGCTTAATTCCCTGTCCTCTTTTAAAGCCTCTTTGAAGACAGAGTAATTCTTTCAGTTTTCTATGAATGATTTTATTGAATGATCGCATGTGCATATATGTATAAGCGCTTCTGAGCACTTTTGGTGGAACGGGGCGCTACAGAAATTATGCATTATTATTATTATTATTATTATTATTATTATTATTATTATTATTATTATTATTATTATTATTATTATTATTATTATTATTATTATTATTTTTATTATTATTATTATCATTATCACTTAAAATCCAGATAACGACAGAGAAATATTTGGCATGTTTTGTCTGCTACTCAACCATCTGTACTGTCAGGATTTTAAAGGATTTATTCACGTTTTTGTGTTTGTTCTTGGCTGAAGAAGGATTTTGAGTCCGAAATGTTCTGTATTTGGTATTTTGTTATTTTCTGAAGCTGTTATATTCATTTTTGTTCATTACCTTGTACAGCTTTTAGCAGCTTAGTATCACTTTATTATTAATTAATTAATTAATTTTGTGTTGAATGGTGTACGATAAAGAACTGAACACGTGTATGAAAGGTGTCAGAAAAATACAAGAAGAAAAAAACATCCTAAAAAATCAGTCGACCTCGACCAGGAATCGAACCTCAGACCTTCTTATTACCAATGGTAGCACGTCTGACCAGTAATCAGAAGGTCTTAGGTTCGATCCCCAGTCGAGGTCGACTGATTTTTTGGGATGTTTTTTTTTCTTGTATTTTTCTTTCTTGCTTTGTCTGGCACCTTTCATACACACTTGTTCAGTTCTTTATCTTACACCGGTGTACAATGTTCGATGCGCAGGGTCAGTGTTGTAAGGGGCAAGAGCAATATGATGAGGATTTACTATTCATAAGAGAGAGAAAAAATTAAATCCAACAGCAAAACAGATGGTGCAGTTTATGTGAAGTGTGTTCTTTTGCTGAAATTTTAATGGTTCCAGGGAATAAGAGCTTAGATATGTTTGAAGATCACATCTTGGAAGTTCACTTGTTGTTTGAATCTACTCCTTAAATTTTTAAAATGTACTATTTAAGGATATGTTTCAATGAAATTCGATCTCCTCTATTTTCGTAATGTCTGCATACATTTATTATATTTAAGTCATGTTATGATTGGTAAAGAGATTAACCCTCTCCTTACCAACTATAGGAAAATCGTCACATTCGTTACGATACAACCAACATATTTATTATTCAAATTTCTCTTGTTGATCATAAAATTTAGAGAAAATGAACAGAGTATGTTTTGCTACAGAAATTATTTATCTTAAGAACTTACTGCTATTGTGTTTGAGTGATAAAAAATCTATTTTTGTGTTAGTTGGGTGTAAAGTTTTGGGGAAAATCCTGAAAATGGCTGGTAAGGAGAGGGTTAATTAAAGTCAATAGGCAAAAGCTTGAGGCCAGGGGATGACCGACCGGTAGATTATTTTCTTTTTTGGTTTTGGAATGAAATGCAAGATCTTAATTAATTACATACGACTACTACTATGCTTGAATTATGAATGAAAGTGAAATAGGGTTTTGTTGTTAGTATTTCCTAGTCTATATATTATTATTATTATGTGTATGTGTGATCTGATATTGTATTTATCTATAAGTTTATGAAATATTTTTGGATGACAGAATTCAACATTGAAGTAAAGAATGATAGAATCGTCTGCTTGTGTTTTAATCGCGTCTTTATATTTGTTTTGTATATTTTGTGCAAATCTTTTTAGTCATTATACAAAACTCGCTGGATTCTGGCAAGCTCTACAATACATACGACACGCTGGAGTGGGTGACTGAATGTAGTGATTACCTCCCTTGAGCTTCAGATTTAGGCGGCATGCTCAGATTCTTCCAAAAGTGTGCTAGTATCCAGCGAGTACTGTATGTACATTGAAAATCAATACAGATTAATAAATCATATGTGCTACTCATCAGTGAATATCATCTTCACCAAATAAAGTCATTACTAACCTCATATCTTGTTGGCTGTAGTCTTTACCTGATAACAACAAGGAATGAAGTGAGTAGAAAAATGCCATAAGAGAATTAGAGAATTGAAAAACTTTCGCAGCGATGGTTGTTTATTCCCTATTGTCTTCTGGCAATTTTCTACTCTCTTCATTCCTATTCCTAGTAGGTAGTTATAAACATAAGTGCCTGCTCCACTTACTTTTCTAAATTAACTTTACCTGATCACTGCGTATGTTTGTGTGTGTTTATGTTATGTATGGGGCTGTGAACACTTACTTTATGCGTGTGAGTGTGTATGCATGTGCATATGTATGTGTGGGCAGGTTGTGACATATGAAATGCATTTTTTTTCATTAGCAACCGTGTAGAGTGGTCCAGCTTCAATTTCACTTACATTATTACCAGGATGTGATTGTGGGCAATATCTGTTTCTCTATGATATCGCGGGGGTGGGGTGGGGTTGTGTCCCGATAGCTCAGTTTTTAGAGCTCTCGCTTCACAATCAAATGGACCGAGATTCATCCCTCGTGCAGGGGATTTTATTTTATTCTGACCCCCTTGTCCACCCAGCAGTGATTGGGTTGCTGGGTCCCTTAGATCTGGTGGGAAGTACTTTTCAATAGACTAGTGTCCTATCCAAAGGGTAGTAAGCTGTTGTCCATTTCACGCTATAGAAACCGGGATAAACTCCAACTCCATAAGCCTAATGGACTCCTTTCACTGATTTTTTTTTTTGTTTTTTTTTTTTACATTACCATAAAAATTTTATCCTCTCATCAGATTCTCAAGTCTTTACTTTAAGATGAATTAATGCGATATGAAAGCTCAATTTGTTTAGAAGGGTTTCCGTTTCATTTCCATTATTCCCAAGTTGTGATCACTGGCAATATGTTTCTCTATGGTCTTGTTTTATGACACTCGTTTTCGGATCGGAAGGTCCTGGGTTCGGGCCTCGCTCAGTGCATTGTTGAGTCCCTTGGAAAAGGCTCTTTGCTCACATTCTCTCACCATACTCAGGTGTAAAATGAGTACCTGGTCGTTAACAGCGTTGTCTCTGTCTGAAAAATTGTAATATCACCTAACAGGCGTCTCATTCTACATGATATATGTTGCTATTGGTCAGGGATCCTGTGCAAAGCACTTTGAGCACGTTTAGTGGGTGCGATATGAAAGCTCAATTTTTTTTAGAGGTGTTTCCGTTTCATTTCCATTATTCCCAGGTTGTGATCACTGGCAATATCTGTTTCTCTATGAACTTTCACATCTTTCACTGATTTTTTAAATTGTAGGTCTTTATGTTGAGATGAATCATAGAAAAACGGTATATAGATATAATGAAGTTGATGCCACTCAGGTCTTTGTTATCGTTTTTTGCCATCCACGTTTATGAGTCATTTTCACCTAACTGTATTATCCAGACTATAAAAGCTAATGGTTACTCGGAGTTTTATGTGTTAGTCCGTTATACTTCCGGATGGCAATGTTGTGACTTCTAAGCCAAGCGCATACCATCTATAAATAGAAAGATAGGTCCTTCTCATTCTCCCGCTTACCACATCCTGTCACAGGTGAAAAAGGCTAAATGAGACATCAAAGGTGTTGATTGATGAAGAATCTATTGACAAAGGAGACTGGGACCGCAAACATTCTACATTCTCCTGTTCTAAGGGAAACTCTACACATCACCGATATGGAAGAATATATGAGACAAGCAATTTTCCTGATTCACAAAAAATCCCCCCCCCCCCCCCCCCCCCTAAAAAAAAAACCCAAAAAGATTTGAGATTTTATATAGGGCAAGTACTCAAATCACTTTACAAGGTTCCCAAACTACAGCAACAATCAAGATGTGAGACAAACACAACACTGTTACAATGGTTTTCTACAGAGACTACGCTGGTGCGAGCCAGGTACTCATTGTTCACCTTTATTTATTGAGTTGTTTTTGTTTTTGTTTTTAAGGGTTTTATTAGGTTATATCAGCGCCAGTAAAAAGGAAGAAAATGGGATAGTAAAAAGTTCTAGAATTACAATTAAAGCACCCTAGAAAAAGTAAGACAAAGGGGAACTGAGAACAAATAGGGATCAGATGTAGATTCCAAGAGCATACCACCAATGTACTCAGTTTGAAATCACCTACAAGTCTCATCCAGACACAAGCACTAAATCCAACAAAGAGGAACACCCTCCCAGCTAGGATTCCGGCCTGGGCCAGGACAAAACCAAGTAATCTCATTCCGAGACAAAGACAGAAAGCATGTTGGAAAACAGATATAAGGGGATAGAAGACACGGTATGTACCTCCCTGCCCGCTATGGGAGGTCAGGATCCCCACCCAGTATTTATTATTTATATACATAGCCCAATCTCCACTAAACATGCTCAAAGCGCTTTACAAGGGGTCCATAGCCAACAATATTTAACATGTAGGATGAGTCATGATGCTTGTTATCCACTCCGGATAATTGCAACTCGGTTAATCGCAACTTTCGGTTAACCCAACATTTCCCAAGAAACGGAATTAATTCTACATAAAAGTCACTGGTTAATTGCAACAAACTTCAGTTAACCGCAACAAATGTTTGCCCTAAAAAAAGTGGTCAATTCAAGAAATAATCAAAATATCATGATTAAATTTCATCATGGAAGAAATCGTGACAGGTTAAAAAATCGAGAGTGTTTAATGCTACAGTAATGTGTCATCACTTTATTAGAGACAAAAGTATGGGTTTGGAATGTCATTTGCGGCCATTAAATAGGAGGCAAGAGGGCTGGCCATAGTTTTTACAATAGGTAGACAATGACAGTTGTAAAGAGAGACTGTGCGATATCCTTTGTTTTGGGATTGACAACTGTGCATTGTGACAAATGAGTTTGGTAAGAGCTTATTATCTCTCATCACGGCTAATATCTTTTGACTCTTACTCTTAAAGATGTTGATAACAAAAGAGTGAAAGTTAATCCAATCTGAATAAGATGCACCAAAGCTTCTTTTGCTTGTCAAATTGCTATGTCTCTGGTGGACTAAGAACTTTGTTTACAACTACTTGTTTGAGTTAAGCATATATTTGTGTAAAATGTTGCAATTGTGGACAGGAAAGTCATCTTCGGTAAATCGCAACATTTTCGCCGTTCCCAAGATGCTGCGATTATCTGTAGTGTACTGTATTATAATTTTGTTTTCGAAGAAGCAATACTCTTAATGGCCCGGTACTCATTTTATACCCGGGTATGGTGAGAGAATGTGAGTAAAGAACTATTTCCAAGGACTCAACTATACGCCGCTCAGAATGAGACTCAACATTGGACCTTCCAATCCAAAGGCGAGTGTCATACCACAAAGCCACACCTGCACAGTGACAGAATGTGAGTGAAGAGCTATTTCAAAGGACTCACATTTGTCCCCTCCCAAACAGCACAGCAAGTCTCGAACCAAGGACCTATCAGTCTGGAGCCACAAATTAAAGGTCTCCCGCCTAGGCAACCAAATTAATAAAAAAAAAAAAAAAAAATAAGACAACAAACAAAATAAACAGGGTAATGTTAAAATGTATTCCAATGAAATGCAATTTATGCATATACATAATATATAAATATGATGAAAATCAAATACATTTTATGCATATACATAATACATAAATATGACAATCAGATACATTTTATGCACATACATAAAATATAATAAATATGACGACAATGTTGTTGTTTGTTTTTAGGGGTTTCACTGCGCTTGCAACACATTTAGGTTATATCAGCGCCAGTAAAAAGGAATAAAATGGGATAGTAAAAAGTTCTAGAATTACAATTAAAGCACCCAAGAAATAGTAAGACATATGGGAACTGGGAACAAATAGGGATCAGATGTAGATTCCAAGAGCATACCACCAATGTACTTAGTTTGAGATCACCTAAAAGTCTCATCCAGACACAAGCACAGGTCCCAACTAAGAGGAATACACTCAAATGTTTACTAATTATATATTATAATATATAAACTAAACATAATACAATGCATAACAGAGATGATTTACAAGGAAAAAAAATATCATCTCCCAAAACTATAACTATACATTCGACTGTTTCCCTCCCAGCCAAGGAACTCCAGCAAGGATCAGGACAAAACGAAATAATCTCATTCGAAGACAATGACAGGAAACAATTGGAAAACGGGAATGGGGGGGGGGGGGGGGGGGTGATAGAAGACACAGCATGTACCTCCCTGCCCACTATGGGAGGTAGGATCCCCACCCAGAATGACGACAATGAAATAGATTTTATGCATATACATAAAATATAAATATGATGACAATGAAATACATTTTATGCATATACATAATATATAATGACAATCGAACTGATGAGAAAAGATGACTGAAATTGTATTGTGGTACGAAGGCAAATCAACCATTATAGAAAACTAAGTAATAAATCTTACTTTAAATTACAATCACCATCAAAGTTCTCGTATTTCAACAAACATTAAAAAGTAAATAAGTAATGATGAGATTATGGAAGCACTGAGAAACATGCATATATTATTTATATATTATCTATACATAAAATGGGAAGCGCCAAACTATCTCATTAAATAAAAGATTCGTTGATTTAAACAATAATTACAATCAACAGATTGAATAGAGCAAAGGATAATATTATTATGTCTATTCTCTTCCCGAATTACCATCCATCTTATCCCCTCCCCTCTCATTATTATACCAAAAAACCCCCCCAAAAATACAACCCCAAAAAACAAAAAAATAAAACAAAAATAAAATAAAAGGGAAAGCGATAAGGATGAGATTGTTTGTTTGTTTGTTTTTAAGGGTTTTGCGGCGCTTGCAACACATTTAAGTCATATCAGCGCCAGTAAAAAGGAAGAAAATGGGATAGTAAAAAGTTCTAGAATTACAATTAAAGCACCCAAGAATAAGCAAGACAAAGGGGAATTTGTTCAAATAGGGAACACATGTAGATGCCAAGAGCACACTATCAGTGTACTTAGTTTGAGATCACTAAATGTCTCATCCAGACACAAGCACAGGTCCCCACTTAGAGGAATACATTCAAATGTTTACAAATCATATATGATACGTAAACAAAACATAATACAGTGCATAACATAAAGATGATTTACAAGGAAAAAAATATCATCTCCCAAAACTAACTAATTGTTTCCCTCCCAGCCAGGGCCAGGACAAAACCAAGTAATCCCATGCCAAGACAAAGACAGAAAGCAAGTTGGAAAACAGATATGGGGGGATAAAAGACACAGTATGTACCTCTGCCCACTATGGGAGGTCAGGAACCACACCCAGAAGAATGAGATTAACACTTGATTGGTGCAAAGTGACTTTTACAAAACCAATGGTGGTTTGTTTAGATGTCAAGTGGCACTTGTGGCATCTTGAAGTCGTTTCAGCTCCAAAGAAAAACACAACACAAAGGACAGATGACTGGATTGATTCAAAACTCACCAAAAAAAACTTGAGCTTTTATATAGTGCAATATCCACTAAACATGCTCAAAGCGTTTTACAAGGGGTCCTTGGCCAACAGCAACACATAACATGTAGGACGAGACATGACGCCTGTCAGGCGATATTACAAATTTTTGGGACAGAGACAACGCTGTTAACGGCCAGGTACTCATTTTACTCCTGAGTACAGTGAGAGAATGTGAGTAAAGAGCCTTCTCCAAGGACTCAACTATGCGCCGAGCGAGGCTCGAACCCAGGACCTTCCGATCCGAAAGCGAGTGTCATACCACTAGACCACATAGCCGCACAAGATCCTTGGGTCATAACAAGAACTTAAGAAATCTAAGGTTGACGGGAATTATTCATAAACAAGCATAGCTGTCCATTCAATGAAAGCACGTACAGTGCAACCTCCTGATAACGACATAATTTTCCGGTCCCGGGAAATATGTCGTTATCCAGGGGTTGCACTGTAATGATAAGTCGATCATCTCAAAATTTATAGTTCAAGTTTTGAATAAAATTTGAACTCAATTTCTATTGTCTTAATGGACATGCATTTTTCGAATTCATAGGAAAACTCAATGGAGCTTTTTATTTGGGCATGGAGCGATATTTTCTGTATTTAATATCTAATATATTTTGCTCATAGAATTAGAATTCATTGGGAAAATGGTTTATATAGATTTTAAGAAATTGTTTTTATTAAAAAAATAATGAGAAATCACTACTTAGTATTGATTCAATGCAAGTACTCCCATCTCAATGTCATACTCGCAAACCCACACCCACGAGCTAAAAATGATGGCATCTGTTTGCAATGGGACTTGACTAAACAAATTTGATTTTTTGATGGAATCATCGCGATGTCTAATCAATCTCATAAAAAAGCAAACCATCTTCATGTCAATTGTAAACAAAAGGCAAAATTTGGTGACGATTGGTCCAGTAATTTCAGTGCCCTGGTGTTACTAAAAATCCAATTTGCCAAATATATTCTCAATAGCAGGCTTTCCCAATGCCAAACTCAAAGACTCGTGAAGACTTTGACTTACAATCCCAAACAATAGGGACAACCAGTGGATTGTATGTTTTGTTTGTTTTTAAGGGTTTCATGGCGCTTTTAGGTAATTTCAGCGCTAGTAAAAAGGAAGAAGATGGGATAGTAAAAAAAACTTATAGATTTACAATTGAAACCGCACAAGAAAAAGTAAGACAAATCAGAAGGGTTCAAATAGGGAACAAATGTAGATTCCAAGAGCATGTTATATATCAGTAATCTTAGTTTAAGATCACCTAAAAGTCTCATCTAGACACAAGCACAGGTCCCCTCTCTGTTTTTTGTTTGTTTTTAAGGGTTTTACGGCGCTTGCAACACATTTAGGTTATATCAGCGCCAGTAAAAAGGAAGAATATGGGATAGTAAAAAGTTCTAGAATTATAATTAAAGCACCCAAGAGAAAGTAAGACATAGGGGAACTGGGAACAAATAGGGATCAGATGTAGATTCCAAGAGCATACCACCAATGTACTTAGTTTGAGATCACCTATAAGTCTCATCCGGACACAAGCACAAAATCCAACAAAGATGAATATACTCAAATGCTTACGTTATACATTCAAAATAACAAATATAATATTACATACCAGAGAGATGATTTACAAGGAAAAAAAATATCATCTCCCAAAACAACAACTATGCATTTGACTGTTTCCCTCCCAGCTAGGACAAAACTAAGTAATCTCATTCCAAGACAAAGACAGAAAGCATGGTGGAAAACAGATATGAGGGGATAGAAGACACAGTAAGTACCTCCCTGCCCACTATGGGAGGTCAGGAACCCCACCCAGTGGTCCCCTCTCTGAGGAACATACTCAAATGTTTGCAAATCATTATATTTGTAAAAGAAAAAATAATACAGTACATAACAAGGAAAAAAATATCATCTCCCAAAACTCTTAACTATACATTTGACTGCTTCCCTCAAAGCCAGGGTATCCAGCCAGGGCCAGGAAAAAAAAGCAAGTAATCTCATTCCAAGCCAAATACAGACAGCAAGTTGGCAAATAGAGGATAGAAGACACAGCAGGTGCCTCCCTACCCACTATGGGAGGTCGGGAACCTTACCCAGCCCAACCAGTGGTTTGGTTGGTTTGTTTGTTTTTAGAAGATTTCACAACACTTGTGATACTTTCAAATCATATCATCAGAGCCGGTAATACTGTAAACATTAGACAATCAATACGATCCGTAGGGAAAATTTTCTTTAGTTAGTCATTTTAGTAAAAGTATCCTGGTCAAAAAAGAACAAAAAAGAGTGTTGTTGACATACAAATACAAATACAAAAATAATACAAATACAAATAGGCAGAATTCTTTTAGCCTTTAAGGCAGGTCTGAATACAATGCATTTACATTTGATACCATCTGAAGGATGTTGTAAAATAACAATGTTACAGTACAGAGCCATAGATCAGTTAAATAAATTAATAATAATCCGAAATACGTAATGGTTTAGTATCAAAAAATGAACATCGTCATTGAAGTGTAAATGAAATGAAATGTACATCATTACTAACGTGTAAATGAAATGTACATCATCATTAAAGTGTAAATGAAATGAAATGTGCATCATCATCAATGTGTAAATGAAATGTACGTACATCATCATTAATGTGTAAATGAAATGAAATGAACATCATCATTGAAATGTAAATGAAATGTACATTGTCATTG
The DNA here is from genome assembly GCF_034508935.2 of Berghia stephanieae. NCBI lineage: Eukaryota > Metazoa > Mollusca > Gastropoda > Nudibranchia > Aeolidiidae > Berghia > Berghia stephanieae. Next base: position 32,733,766 of record NC_088367.1, on the reverse strand, counting down.
TAATGTAAATGAAATGTACATTGTTATCTTTAAAAAATTAAGAGCACCAAGGCATGGCTGTGGTAAATATTTACGATAAAAAAAATAGAAAACAAGAAAAAACATCCCATATGAGAACAGTGTAAAATTAAAGCGTGGATAGAAGTAGATTTGTCAGTACTTTCGGCAATTTATTTATGTTCATTTCAATGTGAAATATAATATTATAATTATAGCTTCATCGTGTCGTAAGAGAGGAATAATGATGGTGATAGAGATGACAATAAAAATAATAAATATGAATAAAAATAATTGTAATGCCAATGATAATGACAATACAAGGATAAAAGTAGTAGTAGTAGTAGTAGTAGTAGTAGTAGTAGTAGTAGTAGTAGTAGTAGTAGTAGTAGTAGTAGTAGTAGTAGTAGTAGTAGTTGTTGTTGTATTAGTAGTAGTAGTAGTAGTAGTAGTAGTAGTAGTAGTAGTAGTAGTAGTAGTAGTAGTAGTAGTAGTAGTAGTAGTAGTAGTAGTAGTCGTAGTAGTAGTAGTAGTAGTAGTAGTAATTGTAGTAATAGTAGTAGTAATAGTAGTAGTAATAGTAGTAGTAGTAGTAGTAGTAGTAGTAGTAGTAGTAGCAGTGGTAGTAGTGGTATAGTAGTACTGTAGTAGTAATAGTAGTAGTAGAAGAACAAGAACAAGAAGAAAAAGAACGAGAAGAAAATTAAGAAGAAAAAGATGAAGATAATGATATTGTAGAAGTTGATGTGGATGGTGATGTTAAGGATGAAATAATCAAAAGATTTAAAACTTTATCATCTTTGTGTGGGGAATAGTTAAAAATATCAAATATTAAGTTAGATTCTGTTACAATTATTCTGTGAAATATCAAACTAAAATGTCAACAATAACAATTTTAAAGATAAGGAGGATCACGATCAAGTTCGATGAAAAAGCCAAACTTTGGTTATGGTACCTTCGTTAATAGCAAGAGGGGCTTAAAAAAAAATAGAAGGAAAGAAATTTGAGGTATTGAAATCAATAAATAGACTTTACTTTGTGTATTTTACAATAATATGATGAGAGTATTTTATTGACAAATTAAAACAAATTTATTAAAACATTCATCCCTGAATATAAAAACACGACTTCCGTGTTAGATATTACAGTGCAGGGTGGTTAAATCCACATCACCGACGTGTGGTGATTCAATATTGATATACAGAGCTGCCTACTTGAAATCTTAAAAATTCGTAGTTTCCAGAGGAAAAAATATAACATGTCACTTTCAATAACTTTAGAAAGAAACAATTTGCCCTTAGAATGATCCAAAATGCTCCAAAATCCTGAATATAGGAACTAAGCTTTCCTTTTCAACAAGATTTATTGAGTCGAAGAAGCGAATGCAAGTTTTGTAACTGGGGACAAAATTCGTATTTCTATGAATTTTTCGTAGCACTAGGCAGGTCTGGCATTATATCAATATTTGTGTGACGGTGTTAGATATCACAGTGCAGAGTGTTAATTCGATATTGATAGTAGCATTATGGATAGAATGAAGTTGCCATCACTCAAGTAATTATTATTGTTTTTTGCCATCCACGTTAATGAGTAATTCTAACTAAACTGTATTAAACAGACTATATATTATGTTTAAGGTTACACATAGTTTTGTGTGTTGATTCGTTATATTTCCCGATGGCAATGTTGTGAACTTCTTAGTCAAGCGCACACTTATTTATAGCAATATTTGTGTGACGGTCTGATAAAAAGTGTCTGATGTCATGCCCACTGTTTTCAAGATGTGAGCAAAAACATGGTCTTTTTTTTTTTTCAACTATAATGTACTGCTGTTGTTTTTAAAAACACAGTATATGCAATGTTAAACAAATGGCATATACTGTGTTCTTTAAAAAAAACAAACGGCAGAATACTGAAATATAATCACGTCAGTTCCCAGCATTTTCTCTCGATTACAAAGACATCCGGATAGGGGAATCTACAATATAGTGGAATCTGTACAAATTATAAAGAAGAAAAAAAATCTGTCCCCAGGTAACCCGTCTGGATAATAGAGATATCCGGATTGTGTAGTTACGGATTAGCTTTGTCTCTAATTCAGATATTTAGAAAATTTAAAATACATTTGATTCAGAAATTACCACTCAGTACATTTGCTACATTTTTGCTTACTTCAGAATTTTTTTTTTTTTTTTTTTTTTCACTTTTCACCATTGTTATTTATTGAAAAAGATGAGACAACAATTATAGATCTTAAAATGGAAGATTTCAGTGATGGCAATCTTATTATGTTTTCCTGGGAATGATCTTTTATACTCTCGTTTTGAAATGTCCTTTTTCAGTTTCCATCACTGTTGAATTTCATTGCCTGATGATTTATCAGTCTTGTTTCCTGAAGATCTATTATAGTCCTAACTGATAAAAACAAGAAGTCAGTACGAGCATCTCATTGTAAAAATATGTGTCCAAATAGAAGATGTGTTATTTACTAATGTCATATAGTAGAAAACTCCAGACTTTGGTAAAATGTCGATATAACCATACTGCACCATATTTGACATTACATGAACAAATATGTGAGATTCTGAACATTGAAATAAATAATTATTTTAAAAAAGACGAGGTATACACTCAAAATATCCACAACCTTTATACACTCAAAGAAAAAAATAAATGTGTAAAATTATTTTCTCAAGATGAAATGAAATAATATGATGAATTTTTAAAATTTTAAATATACTTGGGGATAGAATTAACCATAAATAATTTTAAACTAGTGTTGATTGTTTATAGAACGCATGAAGACCAAAACAGAAATTGTAGCTGATTAGCATATTCTTCTGTGTTTAAATCGATTTTGGTACCAAATTTGAATGATTTTTAACAATTGTGGCGCAAATGTATTTCCGACACACATTGAATTCAAGGTAGGAAAAGACCAAATAACTGCATAATTTGATGTAAAACAATCACAATGGAATTTTCTTCATCACTCACTCAAGCGCTTGGTAGTTGTCAGTTGATAACAGCAAAATGAAAGTATTCAATTGTTACTATGCTTGTGTTCCTTTATGTTGATAACGCGATATCAAAAATGATTTTGTTTAGATTTGTAAAATGCTTATATCCTTGTACGTGTAAATATTAGACAAAGCCTGATACAATTGTATTGCATTATTATTATTATTATTATTATTATTATTATTATTATTATTATTATTATTATTATTATTATTATTATTATTATTATTATTATTATATCATCATCATTATTTTAAAAATTATCATTATAATAAAGCTTTGAAAAAAAAAAAAATTATTTTTCAAGAAACATTTCGGTTAATAATTATTCCACAGCATTCATGATGATGTGTTGTACGAATGCTATGTCGACGAGTTTCGAAAGTTTAGGCTGAAACTTGGATGTAACGTTAATTCTTATGTCTTTCACACACACACACACACACACGCACACACACACACACAATAATTTTTTTTTTTTAAATTATGAGCAATTTACACCTTTTGGAACTTTTCCCTTGTCTTCTACATTCATTCATTTAACTTTATGATAAATCAAAATGCCATATAATATATAATAAAAGCAAAATTTATATTCAGTTCTGATTTTTTAATACAACATGAAAAAGCATAAATATTCATATTAAAACAACTTCACCAATTGTTGTGGACAATCCACACACAAAAAAAACACAAAATAAAACATCAACAAACACAACAAAACATAAATAAAAAAATGAATAATGACAAAACCTTAGAATTCAGTAACCTATTATCAACACAATTCAACAGTAGATAGAAGGTGAGTGGCAATGATATGGTCTATGTCACAAGAATTGGTGGATAATTGGTGAAAATGAACTAGAGGGTGGGAAGGGATTTGGAAGAGAGAATGTGAAGACATATATACCAGTAGGCACAAAGAAGTAATATCGTAATATCAAAACAGAGCAAAGGCGCCGTGTAGCTTTCACAGGTCATACATACAGTTATCAAAACCAACAATAAAAAAACAAATTCCCCCCCCCCCCCCCACCCCAAAAGAAAAAAAAATAAAAAAAATAAAACCCCTTAAAACGAACCCCCCCCCCCCCCCCCCCTTCAAAAACTCATGTGAAAAAAAAGAATTGACAACAAACAAATTATGTATTGTAATTATTTCTACTTCTGCCATAAGTTAAGCATAAGTTAAACTACTAAATACAGGTGGATAAACTTTTTCAAAACATGGAAAAACCTTTGAATGATTCTTTTTACGACAGTAAATAAAATGTGGGTGCCAAAATCCTCAATAGAATTTTGGAAAGACTGTCATCTGTTTTAAAACTTCAATAAAAATGATATGCTCTAAACAGCTTCCAGTTTCTTCACATTTAAGAAATACAGAGCAGTAAAATTGATATCTGTCTATTTTTTATGTTGAACAACCTATAAACCCTTAATCAAAATCCTTAACAAAAAAAAAACAACAAAAAATACAAAACACAAACAAAAGCTTTTAAGAAAAAAAACAAAAAAAAAAACAACCAACTATAAAATAAAATAAATAAAATATAATTGCCCATTGGGAAATTTGTCTTTAGGGTCTATTCCAATGGAATAACACAGGCGTCAGCCACAGTGCAGTGCTGAAAAGTGAGCTAGGCAAGGTGACTTGCTCAAGGCCACACAGCACAGTGGGTGATCAAACTCAGTACCTTTCGGGTACGAAGCAAAGACCGTACTACTGAGCCACACTGTCCCATATACTTATCTACATCAATTTTTAAAAAGCCCAAAACATTTTAAATTCAAAGCTAATAGCTAAAAAAAAAAAACCATGACCAAAACATTAAAACAATTTTTAAAATCGTATGCTTAAAACTTGAATGAGAAAAATTAAGATTGGGTGTGAAAAAAAAATAAAGAAAGGGAAAACTGGGGATTTGGGTAAGTAAGACAGCAGAGATAAATGGAGGTAGGTGAGTTGGTTGATGATGATGATGATGATGACAATGATGATGATGATAATGATGATGATGATAATGATGATGATGATGATAATGGATTCCAATATGTACAAAATATCACAGGCAGGAGGTTTTCATTAAAAAGCAGCAAAATGTGATCATTCTAGTCACAGCACAGCAAAGATGTCAGTCTCCATACGACACAGGTCATGTGATCAGACTGACCAATCAGAAAACCTCTCAAATTTGCCTCAACGACTGATTGCTCCTGAGGAATTTAATTATTTCATTTCTTTTTTTCTTTTTAAGATCAAAAAAGAAAAATAAAAAAAATAAAAAAAAAAGATTTGTGTTATAATTCGCTTCTTCTTTATATCAACGAAGACAAATAGGATAAAGAATTTCTCACAGTGAAAAAACCTGAATACCTGAATTGTTTTCTTCTGGTTGTATTTAATACACAATTAAGATTCTTAACGATTGCACTCATGGCTACTTCCAGCTAAGAAAGTAACATCTTGTTGTTTGTTTTTGTTTTTAACGGTTTTACAGCGCTTGCAACATATTTAGGTTATATCAGCGCCAGTAAAAAGGAAGAAAATGGGATAGTCAAATTATAGAATTACAATTAAAGCACCCACGAAAAAGTAAGACAAAGGGGAACTGGGAACAAATAGGGATTAGATGTAGATTCCAAGAGCATACCACCAATGTACTTAGTTTGAGATCACCTATAAGTCTCATCTGGACACAAGCACAAGATCCAACAAAGAGGAATACACTCAAATGCTTACATTTCATTATACATTTAAAATAACTATGCATTTGACAGTTTCCCTCCCAGCCAAGGACTCTGGCCAGGGCCAGGACAAAACCAAATAATTTCATACCAAGACAAAGACGGAAAGCAAATCGGAAAATAGATATAAGGGGAAAGAAGACACAGTAAGTACCTCCCTGCCCACTGTGAACATCTTGTTGAATTTGTGTGCATAGAAATTTTCTATGTGTGGTAAAGACTGATACTTTTGCTATCGTGTAACTATTCACATCGAAGGAGAGTAAATGTTTTGAAAATTAAAAAAAAGGATAAAGCAGCATCGAAAAATAACAAAATATGTAAATAAGCAAGAGTGTTTTAGACTCAATACTTCCTCAGCTTTAAAAAGAGTGATTATGACTCAAAAACTTCCTCAGCCCCCCAAAAAACTTTTAAAAACAATTTTAAAAAAACAACAACAACAACAACCCCCCCCCCCCCCCCATAAAAAAAAACAAAACAAAAAAAAACAAAAAAAAACCCAAAAAATCCCCAAAACAATAAGCAATTTTCTATAGCATTTTTTGTTGAAATCTCAAGGTGCTTAACAAAAAAATAATTGTATCTATATATATATATATAAGCCAGTAGAAAAGGATAATCCTATATGTTTGGAATTGCTTTTCTCATAGGTTGAGGAAGAGTATAAGCCAGAAACGTTCTTTGCCATACAATTATTTTTTTTTTCAAAACGGATTTATTCCTTTTTGTTCAAAACTTTTTACAGTCCACAGCTTAGTCGACCTTGTAGTAACTTTCAAAATGATGAGGGAGACGACGTCACGTTGACACTGCCTTGTAAGACACATCAGGTAGGGTCTCCTCCTCTTCTGTCTCCGTCTCCTGCTCTGCCCAAAGAGCCTTGAGAGCACCAATTCTGGCAACACCACTGGACGCCAAGTGGTCATCTGATCTGTTGCTGGGAAGAAGACACAACAGAACAATAGCGTAAGTGAGTTTGGTGGAATATTCCTGTTGCTTGATTTTTTTATTATTTTTTGCTGTCTTAAGAATTGTTAGATTGTTTCATAAATGCTTTTGTATTTTTGGTAACTAAAACCCTTACCAATGTAGTAAGCATGACGATACTTTCATTTTTTGTCACACTGACTTTGTGGTTACTAGTACAACAACTACTACTACTACTACTACTATTACTACTACTACAACAACTACTACTACTACTACTACTTCTCCTCCTCCTCCTCCTACTACTACTACTAGTCGTAGACTAGTAGTAGTAAAAAATGAAAGTGTGAGAAGTGAGGCTTGAACCCAGAACCTCCTGGGTCACAATGTAATGATTTAACCACTATACCACCTCACCCCTTGACACAGGCATAAGTAAGGAAGTAATCAAACTCACACAGGCCTATGTGGGTGCATCAGAGCGGCTGTCTCTGGATGTGCTCCCAACGAGTCTGTGTCACTGACTCCACCACTGCTACTATGTACATGATCCTGGGGACAAATCAATTTATATAAACGATATGTTACAGTGAATGACATAATCAGTCGGATGGTGAAAAGGTATGATCTGAGATATTGCTAAGTTTAGTTAGAAGGAAAATTTTTATCAAAAAAGAGTTCTTGTCATAAATTATTAAATCAACCCTTTTTTTGTACATCTTCGGGAAATATCAAAGCTTAGTTTCACTTCTAAATATTTTTTTACAGCTAGTCAAGTTGAAAAAGTATGAAATTTGAGAAAAGTTGCTGGATACCTTTCCCATACATCTGGCCATAACTTCATGAAAAATCACCCGATTTACTTCAAATAAAGATAAAAATGCTCTGGGAAGCATATTCTATCAGAAAATGCAAATCGAAATTTTTCATTTTCTGAGTGATTATGTCATGCACTGCCTGACACATATACTAATGTTATTCCTCTATTATTGTAAATGTTACAATAATTTGTTCAGAGTGATGTAATGGTTATTGGTCAATGGCCTATAAAATCAACTCTTGAACTCGAACTAATCATTGACATGGTGCCTGCATATAGAATGTCTCTCTGTACCACCACCATCACCAATAAAGAACTGAAAAAGTGTGTGTGTGTATAAAAGGTGCAAGACAAAGCAAGAAAGAAAACCACCAGAAAAAAAAAAACCACCCCAAAACATCAGTCGACCTCGACCGGGGATCGAACCTCAGGCCTTCAGTCAATGCCACGTACCTGACTAACATGGTATCTGAAATATGGCTCCCCAAACTTTCCTCCAGACCCACGAGTCTCAGAGTTATTGATGGTCTCTGTACTCGCCTTCTGGTAGCTGGGGTTGTTGTACGTCAGGGCAGAGAACTCTTCTACATTGTAGTGGCGCCTTCTGTGTCTGTATCAAGAAAATGGGTTATTTTTTCTCTTTCAATTATAATTGAGCTTTATAATTGAGCTTTTATATAACGCAATATCCACTAAACATGCTCTAAGCGCTTTACAAGGGGTCCCTGGCCAACAACAACATTTAACATTTAGAACAGGACATGACGCCTGTTAGGCGACATTACAAATTTTTTGGACAGAGACAACGCTGTAAACTGTCAGGCACTCATTTCACACCTGAGTAAGGTGAGAGAATGTGAGTAAAGAGCCTTTTCCAATGACTCAACTATGCGCCAAGCGAGGCTCGGACCCAGGACCTTCCGATTCGAAAGCGAGTGTCATACCATTAGACCACATAGCCGCAAAGTGGAATTTCATTGACAATGGAATCCACATAAAGTCAACATTCTTAAAATCAACTTCTGCTTAAAGTCAACAGCTCTTGTTGGTCCCAATTTTTACTGGTTTTCTATCTAAGAGAGTTCCATTGATAATGGATAAAGTCAACCTTTCTTAAAGTCTTTCTGGCCAACACAGTGCACTGTACGCATTTCTTTGACAGTTATTTTCTTGTTAAATCTTCACATTTGTATTGTTGTAATTTTGTGGTTATTAATGGTAGCATTTTATTTTTTGGTTCCATTTACCATTTTTACCTTCTCACTTTCATGTATGTTGTCATCAAATTGTATGAATTATTGCTGAAAGCCTAAGATTAAATAAACTTTGAAATTTGCATTGTTTTGTCATTTGATGTAAATTTGAAATGCCTTCGGCAGGTAAGCCACGGTAAACCCAAAATACTCATACTTAACAAAAAACAACAACAACAAAAAAAAACCCCCAAAAAACGAATGACAAACAACAAGAAAAAAAAAGGATCTGAAGAAAAAAAAAGGTCACAAAAATATTTAAGAGTAGAAAAAAAAATATAATTAAAGTCTCATATCACAAGGTGCTTCAGAAAAAAATGTCTGGGATTTATAAATTGTAATAGCACCTTCGTAGGTGTCATGTCTCATCCTACATGTTGAGTGTTGCTGTTGACTAAGGACCCCATGTAAAATCTATTGAGCACGTTTAGTGAATATTATGCTTTCTAAATACTCAAATGTTTTGTTAATTAAAAAATAAAATTGTTTTGTTCCTAAACAAGAAATACAATGAAATTTAAAAAGACATAGATAAGAGATACATCAAAACAAATTACCTTTTCCAAATGAAAAATGCAATAACAATGAGTATCAACAAAACACTCAGGACGGAGGCGACAGCGATGTAAGGCCTTTTGTCCTGGTCTTTGCTCTTCTCACCTGTGGACGACAATTCATGGAGACAGAGATGAAATAAGGCAGTCGAAATAAAAAGGTGGTAGTAGTAGTAGAAGCGTATGGCTACACCTCCAAATTAATTTCATCAACCCAGCTTCGAAAGTCTTCCTCCACCCTAAGGACTGTTTCATAGTCACCTTCAAGTTTAGTTACTGGACAGTGGAGGATGATGAAATCGCTGGTCTCTGGAACTGCCTGACATTTCGGGCAGGCATCACTGGTCCCAACTTTCCATCTGCACATATTTGATGCAGTTCTGCCATGTCCTGTTAGAGGCGATTTGAGGAAACCCAGTATTTCCTGGCGTTGTGAAATGCAGGCATTCTTTTAGTGGGATCTTTTATGATGTTTCCTCCTCTTGGTGTTTCCCTGTTCCACATTTCTCTCCAGTTCTCCTCCACTCTCAAGGTAATAGGTCTGAACTTCTCAACTCTCTTCTAATCAGCCATTTTCATAATTTTCTCCCAAATGTCACACCCACCTAACACAAAAACAGATTTTTCTTACTCAAACAGAAAAGCAACAAGGAAATTCTATACATGATATTGTTCAGTAAAATGAGTTCTACAACACAGTGTCATGTTTTTATAGATATATTTCAAAAAATAATTCTTAAATTTTATGATGTAAAATAAATCAGATAAGAAAATTGTTGTTAAGGAAAGGGTTAAATACCTAATATTGGCCAAAACGTTTTTAAAAATTATTCTTTATCTTATTTGTAATCTTTCTTGATGTTTGAAACTCTCTGACAATCTGCCTTTAGGGTAAAAATGATACTTTACTTCCAATGCAACGATAATTGTCAGTAATATTCATTCTATTTTTTAGAATCAAGTTTTTTACAGACTTAGTACAAGAAGAAATAAAAGATTTTGAACTTGTCAAGAGTTTTTCTGTTTTGTGCTTCACCTTTTAAAATAATTTGATTAAATCAGGATGTCGCATTGTCCTGAATTGAAATTCTTATCCTTTTATTCTAATTAAAGTTATCATAAATTGGCTCAGTTCATTCAGTCTATTAAAGTCAAAATGTGTAATTGTTTAAAAAAAACCGTGAAAGGTATGACATTCTGCTACTTTGTTTTAGAAAAAAATGGAATATTTGTATTTAAAATCAGACTTTAAAATTGTACAACTGATTGATAAGTATACTTTTCCTTTAAAAAAAAATCATAAATCAAAAATAAAATAGGAGGGGAAAAGTTCACTTCTAGTTTCAATAGAACCAGTGATAATAATAATAATAATAATAATAATAATAATAATAATAATAATAATAATAATAATAATAATAATAATAATAATAATATTATATAATAATAATAAATAATAATAATAATAATAATAATAATAATAATAATAATAATAATAATAATAATAATAATAATAATAATAATAATAATAATAATAATAAATACATAATACATAGCAGAACACAGCATTTTCACTTCAGTCCCACTCACCCAGAGGTCCCTCATCTTGTCTGTCTTCACACACCCCCAGGTCTTTGTCCTCCTCTGAACACCTGGATGGACAAAGAGTTTTCAAATGGTGAATGAGTTGAATCAATTATAACCATAATTATTCCACTCCTCCCATTGGAAAACCCTATAATTTCTTAGTAAATATACAATCGTTGAATGATGATTTGAACGTGTTGAATACAAATTTATTCAACGATTGCAGAATATTTTCGCACAATTTATTGGTGTAAAATAATAATTTTTTTTTTAAATTAAAAAATGAGCTTTTATATACCGCAATATCCACTAAATGTGCTCAAAGCAATTTACAAAGGGTTCCTGACCAACAGCAACACTTAACATGAAGAATGAGACACAACGCTTGTAAGGCCATAATACAATTTATTTACAAAAGAAACAATGCTGTTAAACTCATGTGTGGTGAGAAAAAGTGAGTAAAGAGCCTTCTTCAAGGACTCAATTTTGCGTCACGCAAGAGCACATAGCTGCACAAAGGCAATGATCAATATCACTGTGCCAGCTGTTCATTCCTGCATGTCATTGTTTGGATTGAGCAGCTATGTGGTCTTGTGGTACGACACTCACTTTTGGATAGGAAGGTCCTGGGTTCGAGCCTCGCTCAGCGCCTAGTTGAGTCCTTCTCTCACTGTGTAAAATGAGTACCAGGCCATCAACAGCATTGTCTCTGTCAGAAAAACAATTTGTAATATCGCTCAATCGGCGTCCTGTCTTGTTCTACACGTTACATGTTGCTCTCAGTCAGGGACCCTTTGTAAAGCGCTTTGAGCACGTTTAGTGGATATTGCGCTATATATATATATATATATATATATATATATATATATATATATATATATATATATATATATATATATATATATATATATATATATATATATATATATACATATATATATATATTTATATATATATATATATATATATATATATATATATATATATATATATATATATATATATATATATATATATATATATATATATATATATATTATATATCAAGGCTTAAGTTTTTAGTTTGATATCTGGGTTCAGTCTAAACACTTACTGGTGATGCATGTTCACGTTAACCACATTGGTGTCATCTTGGCTGCTGGTTGCTGGGTCTGGAGGAAGAGCCAAGAAGTTTGGATTCATGATTAAATGTTACAGTGAATGACATAAACCGTCGGATGGTGAAACGGTTTGAACTGAGATTAGTTAGGTCAATTTTTTATTATCACAAATGAGTTCTTGTCATAAATGATTAAATCAACCCTTTTTGCACATTTTCAGGAAATATCAAAGCTTAATTTCACTTCTTAATATCTTTTTACAGCTAGTCAAGTTGAAAAAGTATGAAATTAGAGAAAAGTTGCTGGATACCTTTCCCATACATCTGACCATAACTTCATGAAATATAACCTGATTTACTTCAAATAAAGACTAAAGTGCTATGGGGAGCACATTCTTTCAGAAAATGTAAAAAAATGCAAATCCTAAATTTTCACCTTCTGACTGATTATGTCATTTGGCCCATGGAGTCGGAGTTTATCCCAGTTTCTATAGCATAAAAAGGACAATAACAATTGCTTGCTATCCTGTGGATAGGATAAATTTCTGCCAAATCTAACAGACTCAGCCTCTCATTCACTGCTGGGTGGACAGGGGGTCAGAAAAAAATCTAGACTGCACCCCGGATCGATCTCAGTCCCTTTGTGTGTGAAGCGAGTGCTCTGCCGATTGAGATATCAGGACCCCCAGATAAAGCAAATAGAAAAATACAAGAAAAAATAATCATCCCATTGGAATGGGGTATAAGTTGGCATTGCAATATGGTGCGGAAGGTCTTGTTTCAAACCCTGTTTTAGGCACAGCACTTTTGGTGTATTTGTTTTTTATCAGATGAATTATCTGCATTCCTTCATGGAATGCCTAGGTAACAGCATCTAACAACGCCTCATAGAAGGGTGTAATTTAAAAACAAAATTTTGGTACAAGTCAGCATCGACTGGGGATCGAACCTCAGACCTACTGATAACCTGGTTGTTGTTTTTTTTTTCTTGTATTTCTCTCTTTGCTTTGTCTAGCACTGTTTGATACATACCTTTTGAGATTTTTATTTTCCACCAGGGCCTGCTACCGAAATTGTAACAGTGATGTTGATGATGGTGATCATGAAGATGGTAATGATGATGATGATAAGAAAGATGGTGATGATGATGATGATGATGATGATGATGATGATGATGATGATGATGATGATGATGATGATGATAATGATTGTGATAATGATGGTGATGATGATGAAGATAATGACGATGATGATAATGATGATGATGATGATGATGATGATGATGATGATGATGATGATGATGATGATGATGATAATGACGATGATGATAGTGATTGTGATAATGATGGTGATGATGATGACTATGATGATGATGATGATGATGATGATGATGATGATGATGATGATGATAATGACGATGATGATAGTGATTGTGATAATGATGATGATGA
>NC_088367.1:32700306-32715306 GCF_034508935.2 Berghia stephanieae | reverse complement strand
ACACAGGGCATTGGGGTAACCTGGAGATCAGTGAGAAAAAAAAAAAGTTGGGGATGGGGTATTAGTATGATGGGATCACAACTATGTGTGTTTATATTGGATGGACGAAAATGGAAACAGGTAAATAAACAGATGAATGAATGAATGAATGAATGAATGAATGAATGAATGAATGAATGAATGAATGAATGATCCATTCATCTATCCATCGATACATAAACATATAAGTAAGTGTGAGTTCCTTCAGAGCCAAGTCTACCACCAAAATCATCATCGTCATCAATTTCACCATCCTCATACACATCAGTACATTCATCATCATCATCATCATCATCATCATCATCTTCATACTCCTCCTCATCATCATCATCATTATCAACATGACCACCACCAAAATCATCATCGTCATCAATTTCATCATCCTCATACACATCAGTACATTCATCATCATCATCTTCATACTCCTCCTCATCATCATCATCATCATCATTATCAACATGACCACCACCAAAATCATCATCATCATCAATTTCATCATCCTTGTACACATCAGTAAATTCACCACCATCATCATCATCCTTATCATCCTTACTCACTCCTCCTCCTCATCATCATCATTATTATTATTATGACCACCACCACGACCAACATCACCATCAATTTCATCATCCTCATACACATCCGTACATTCATAATCATCATCGTCATTATCTTCATACTCCTCCTCCACCTCATCATCATCATTATCATCATGACCACCACCACCATCATAAATTTCATCATTCTCATACCTAAATGACTGTTGATAATATTTTTCCGATTGGTTCCATCCAAATAAGCCCTTTCAATCTTTGGACGAGCTCCCCAGTCTGTCCAGAACATCAACCTGGTCAAATAGAACAATTAAATATTGAAGCATTATGGTTTATTCTCCCTCCGTCTCCACATTCAAGTGACAGTTAATGGAATAATTTGTCTCAAACTAGTTTGTTATTGTTTTTAGGGGTTTTACGGCGTATGCGACACATTTAGGTGACAGTTAATGGAATAATTTGTCTCAAACTGGTTTGTTATTGTTTTTAGGGGTTTTACGGCGTATGCGACACATTTAGGTGACAGTTAATGGAATAATTTGTCTCAAACTGGTTTGTTATTGTTTTTAGGGGTTTTACGGCGTATGCGACACATTTAGGTGACAGTTAATGGAATAATTTGTCTCAAACTGGTTTGTTATTGTTTTTAGGGGTTTTACGGCGTATGCGACACATTTAGGTGACAGTTAATGGAATAATTTGTCTCAAACTGGTTTGTTATTGTTTTTAGGGGTTTTACGGCGTATGCGACACATTTAGGTGACAGTTAATGGAATAATTTGTCTCAAACTGGTTTGTTATTGTTTTTAGGGGTTTTACGGCGTATGCGACACATTTAGGTGACAGTCAATGGAATAATTTGTCTCAAACTGGTTTGTTATTGTTTTTAGGGGTTTTACGGCGTATGCGACACATTTAGGTGACAGTTAATGGAATAATTTGTCTCAAACTGGTTTGTTATTGTTTTTAGGGATTTTACGGCGTATGCGACACATTCAGGTGACAGTTAATGGAATAGTTTGTTTCAAACTGGTTTGTTATTGTTTTTAGGGGTTTTACGGCGTATGCGACACATTCAGGTGACAGTTAATGGAATAATTTGTCTCAAACTGGTTTGTTATTGTTTTTAGGGGTTTTACGGCGTATGCGACACATTTAGGTGACAGTTAATGGAATAATTTGTCTCAAACTGGTTTGTTATTGTTTTTAGGGGTTTTACGGCGTATGCGACACATTCAGGTGATAGTTAATGGAATAGTTTGTCTCAAACTGGTTTGTTATTGTTTTTAGGGGTTTTACGGCGTATGCGACACATTCAGGTGACAGTTAATGGAATAATTTGTCTCAAACTGGTTTGTTATTGTTTTTAGGGGTTTTACGGCGTATGCGACACATTCAGGTGACAGTTAATGGAATAATTTGTCTCAAACTGGTTTGTTATTGTTTTTAGGGGTTTTACGGCGTATGCGACACAATCAGGTCATTTAAGCACCAGTAAGAAAATGAGATGTAGAAAAATATAGAATATTAAAAAAATATAAGAATTACACTTAAAAGACACAAGAACAAGTAAGACAAAGGGGGAAATGGTTCAATTAGGGAACAAATGTAGATTCCAAGAGCATACAATCAATGTACATAGTTTGAGATCACCTGAAAGTCTCCTCCAGACACCAGCATAGGATCCCACTGAGAGGAACACACTCAAATGTTTACAGAATATAACCAAAACAGAAAGCATAACTAACAAAACACAACAGAGAGATGATTTACAATGAAAAAAAATATCATCTCCAAAAGCTTTAACTATACATTTAACTGTCACCCTCTCAGCTAAGGACTCTGGCAAAAACCAAGACAAAACCTAGCAATCCCATTTAAAGGCATAGACAGAAAGCAACTTGGAAAACATTTTGCATTTTTATTTTGAAAATAGTATGAAAGTGAAAAACTTGGATGCAGCACTTGTGTAAGATAATATAATTAAAAAACAAATTAATTAAATTCCCTTTATTCCTCCCCAAGGGGAAATTTGTCTTTAGGGTCTATTCCAACGAAAGACTGGAATAACCCAGGCATCAGCCGCAGTGCAGCGCTGCCAAGTGAGCTAGGGCGAGGTGACTTGCTCAAGGCCACAAAGCTAAGACCGTACGGCTGAGGCACGCTCCTTTTTCTGGCACTGTTTCATACAGGCCTTTTCAGATTTTTATGTTACACCAGTGCTTTGTCCTAATTTTTTTTCCACAAAAAGTAAAGAAAATGAAATAGTATGTTTTATCACTCGCTCACCCTTTCTTAGGGAAGAGAGCAATCGCCCTCGGTTCATGTAGTCTGGAGTTTAACAGGACTTTCCGACTGGTACCGTCCAATCTGGCAACCTCAATGACATCGTGGCCTGAAATAGAAAACTAATCTATGAGGGATGCTTTTACAGACAATCAAATCCACAAAAAAGTCAACAATCTAAAACAGGGTTGCCAATTCAGGGAGCAAAAAATTTACTGAACTTTGAAGCAAACAAACACATTGACGAACCCCTTTCTGAGGGCTGAACTCAGTTAAAAATGCATTATGTACTACTTCTTTCCTGTTTATCAGGTGATTGGAAAATATACTGAGGGTTTATAATATTATACTGAATTCCGTAAACATACAGAACATTGGCAACCTTGCTAAAAGCCAACTTCTGCTTAAACTCAAAACCTCTATGTTGGTCCCAAAATTTCTGTTCTTTATCTAAGTGTGTTCCATGTTTCTTCTATACCCTTATACACTGTTTTCCAACTTGCTTTCTGTCTTTGTCATGGAGTGAGATTACTTGGTTTTTATCCTGGCCCTGGCCGGATACCCTGCCCACAATGGGAGGTCAGGAACCCCACCCTGGGTGTGATATTCAATGCTATGAATCAGGAGAATTGAGATGACTGATGATGGACCTTAATCCAATAAAACTTGAATTTAGTAAGTAAATGAGTAAGGTTCTTGGATATGTATAAATTAATAATGTTCTCTGTTGTATTAATAATCGATGAAAGATTTCTATGAACATTGTGATGTGAATTTGCATAAAGATTTATAATCATTATTAGTATTTTTATTATTATTATTATTATTATTATTATTATTATTATTATTATTATTATTATTATTATATTATTATTATTACTATTATAATTAATATTATCATTATTATTATTACCATTATATATATTATCATTGTTATCATCATTATCATCATCATCATCATCATCATCATCATCATCATATTATTATTATTATTATTATTATTATTATTATTATTATTATTATTATTATTATTGTTGTTGTTGTTGTTGTTGGTGTTGTTGTTATTATTATCATTATTATTATCATCAATCATTATTATTATTATTATTATTATTATTATTATTATTATTATTATTATTATTATTATTATTATTATTATTATTATTATTATTATTATTACTATTATTATTATTACTATTTTTTTAAAAATTGTCCATAGATTCTTTTAAAAATTCGTTTAATGAATAGAAACGTCATATTTCATTTAGTTGTCAAACATGACATACCTGAGTCCGTCCAATAAAGATTCCTGGCAATCCAATCCACGGCCAACCCGTCTGTCGTGGCCAATTCTTTGTGGACAATGGTCTCCATGTGGCTAGTGTTATATAAGGAGGCTCGTCTGAAACAGTACCGAGTCAGATACAGATAATATAATCAAAATATGAATACTTAAAATTTATGGTTGGTGGGTAGGTGTGTGTGTTTGTCTGTGTCTGATTAGGTGTAAGAGAGAGAGAGAGAGAGAGAGAGAGAGAGAGAGAGAGAGAGAGAGAGAGAGAGAGAGAGAGAGAGAGAGAGAGAGAGAGAGAGAGAGAGAGAGAGAGAGAGAGAGAGAGAGAGAGAGAGAGAGAGAGAGAGAATATGCGTTTGTGTTTGTGAGTGTACGTGTGTGCTTGTTTTGCAACACGGTGCTGATCATTTTACCAAAGGATAGTTAAGCTCTATATAAAATAAAGTATTATTCTTATTAAAACAGTACAGGCTTAAAACAATCAGAGAAAAGCATAAGAAAAAATAGTTGTCAATTCCATTGACAGGGTTGGCAGGGCACTCGTATCACATGCAAAGGGACCGAGATCGATCCCAGGTGTAGTCGAGATTGTATTTCTGAATTCCCACCCCCTTGTCTACCCAACAAAAATTGGGTAACTGGATCTGTTAGATCTGATGGAGAGTACAACTTCGTGACAGACTAGCATCGTATCCACAGGGTAGTAATCAATTGATATTGCCTATTTCATGCTATAGAAGCCAGGATTAATTCCAGCTCTATGGGCCTAATGGCTCTGAAGGACTGTTTTTTGGAGTTTTTTTTACTGATATCGTTAAGTTGTTTGACAGCAGAAAAAAATGATCGACTGCACCCGGGGCGATCTTGGTACCTTTGCGTGTGAATCGAGTGCTCTACCAAATGAGCTATCGGGACACCCCCACCCCACCATGTTTATAAATCAGCATGAACTAAAATCCTCAAATCACCTGATAACATCCAGATAGACGTCAGCGTAATAGACCATGTTTGCCTGATAGTCGTAGTCGATGGCAATCACATTGTGTAACTCTGGTAAAGGGAGGTAAACAGCTGTGTAGTCTGGAGTGTCCAGGGAAATCCTTTGGATGCTTCCCCTTGCAGCAAATAGAAGGTACTTGCTCGGCACTGGATATTGCAAGAAAGAAAGAGAGAAAAAAATTCATTTGTAGAATACCACGAATTCTACTACAATTCATCCATCACTGTCTATTCTAAACAAATGGGGAAAGAAAAATATTTGGGGGCAGGTATGGTTGTAAATAAGACGAAGAATGACATATCTAAATAACCTAATAATGGCCAAAAGTGATTTAAAAAGCAACACAGATTTCATGCGCACCGCAGAGGATCATGATTCGTGGAGACAGCTGACTGGCAACGTGCTCAAGAGTACAAGCCACGATGGATGATGATGGTTGTAAGGAAACCCATCCAAATTGTGAACACCATCAGAAAAAGGTAAATGGGCTTTCTTGGCCATGTGTGGCGATGAGGGCGCATTGAAAGCCTGACACTCAGCGGCTACATAGAGGGGAAAAAGAGCTTGTGGTCGTCAGAGGTTGACGTTATTCACCAGTTTGAGTACATGAGAGAGGCAATAGCGCAATATCCCCTCAACATGCTCAAAATATCCCCTCAACATGCTCAAAACGCTTTACAGGGCATCCCTGGCCATAGGGTTGCCAATTCAGGATGCAAATTTTACTGAACTTTTATACAAGCACATCCACTGACCCCTTTCTGAGTGTTGAACTCCAGTAAAAAGACATTTAGTGATTACTTTTTCTGTTGGGAGGATTTTTTTAGCATACTGAATTCAGTAAGTAAATATAATGAAAATTGGCAACCTTGATATAGGAGGAGGCATACCATTAGGCCACACAACCTCACAAAATAGCCTATATTTAGCCGCTTACTCACCATCATAGCATGTTCTTCCATCCTCCTTCATTAGAATACCAGTAGGGCAGGCACAGGAAGACCCTCGTGGGTGTGGCAGGCAAAGATGGCTACAACCACCATTGTTAGTTCCACAACGATTCACATGGGTTTCTAAGGAAGGACATTAAAGTCGCATTGAATGAACATAGAATAGATCCTCATCGCACTGAAAACGTTTTTTTTAATAAAAAATATTAAAGTCATATTGAATAAAATTGTGCCTAGGCATCTAAGGTGTTTTTCTTAAAACAATTGTTAATGTCTCATTTTAGTACAGATGACAATGGAATTAAGGGTATGACTGACACAATTGACC
Organism: Berghia stephanieae; assembly: GCF_034508935.2. Classification (NCBI taxonomy): domain Eukaryota; kingdom Metazoa; phylum Mollusca; class Gastropoda; order Nudibranchia; family Aeolidiidae; genus Berghia; species Berghia stephanieae. The sequence goes on along the minus strand of NC_088367.1, from coordinate 32,708,855 downwards.
TGGTTTTCTAAAAATAAATAACAATGTGAAATTGAATGTAAGCTTTCGGCTTTCCTCTTTATCAACAAAACAGGATGAATAACACTACAGACGAATGAGATAACGAGATAATGTCTTAACAAAGCCACAACCACATTATCTCATTTGTCTGTAGTGTTATTCATCCTGTTTTGTTGATAAAGGGGAAACCCGAAACATCCATTTTATCTGTTCTTGTATATTAAATAGAAGCTTACATTCAAATTCACCATTTACATAAAAAAATAAAATAAAAACAATATCTACACATATTCGACAAAACTCATTTATCTAAACGTACCATCAGGAAAATGGAATGCACTTTATATTAATTTTTAAATGGTGAATTAATAAATGCTTTCAAAAATTCAGTTAATAGAAAACTCCATGCCTTGAAGTAGGTACGTATATGATGAATGAGATTGGTTGTTCAGAAATATGCTTGTGATCGACACAAATCTGTAGTGAAAACTATCCATAAACCAATTTGACTTTTTGTTTATATATATATATAAGATTTTGTGTACTTATAATATCCATACACCAATTTGACTTTTTGTTTATATATATATATAAGATTTTGTGTACTTATAATATCCATACACCAATTTGACTTTTTGTTTATATATACGATTTTGTGTACTTATAATATCCATACACCAATTTGACTTTTTGTTTATATATACGATTTTGTGTACTTATAATATCCATACACCAATTTGACTTTTTGTTTATATATATATATAAGATTTTGTGTACTTATAATATCCATACACCAATTTGACTTTTTGTTTATATATACGATTTTGTGTACTTATAATATCCATACACCAATTTGACTTTTTGTTTATATATACGATTTTGTGTACTTATAATATCCATACACCAATTTGACTTTTTGTTTATATATACGATTTTGTGTACTTATAATATCCATGCATCGATTTGACTTTTTGTTTATATATACGATTTTATGTACTTATAATATCCATGCATCGATTTGACTTTTTGTTTATATATACGATTGTGTGTACTTATAATATCCATACATCAATTTGATCTTTTCTTTTGTTTGTTTTAACTATTATACTCATATATTTATTTACATAAGCAACAGGGAGTTTAAAGTCTTTTGACCTATGTAAATCTTAATGATTATGATATGGATATGATTAAAATAAATAACTTGAGTTTTTAATTTGAGCTTTTATATAGCGCAATATCCACTAAACGTGCTCAAAGCGCTTTACAAGGGGTCCCAAGCCAACAGCAACACTTAACATTTAGAACGGTACATAAATTAATATAAAATAAATATTATGTTCATTATTGGCAATTGAACTTAATTTGTCAAGGTGACATAATTTATAAAAAAAACAAAAAAAAACTAGATAAACCATTGAAACAACAAAGTAAATTTGGAACCCTTGTTTTTAAGGTGTTTTGCAATTTGTTGCATCCTTTTCTCTGCAAATGGGTAACATTTAACACTGAACAGAGCACGGGCAAAAATTGAATGAAACCACAAAGTAAATTTGGAACCTTTGTTTCTAAGGTGTTTTGCAATTTGTTACATCCTTTTCTCTGCTAATGGGTAACATTTAACGCTGAACAGAGCACAGGCAAAAATTGGGAGAACAGCTGGAAGCATGAAAAAGTGGGGGCTGGCTGAGACTAGCTTGTGTACATGTGGGTGCCCAGAGCAGACGATGGAGCACATCCTTAGAGAATGCCAGGATGGGCCCAGCTGCACTGACCATGACCTAAGAGTCTGCTCCAGAGATGCTGTGAAGTGGGTTAGGTGTTGGAGCGACAAGCTATGATGATGTCTGCTAAGAAGAAACGACAACAAAAACGTATGTATTCTTACCAACACCGTCAATTTGTACGGCATGAATATCCATAATGCCAGGAAGATTGTCTCGTATTTTAGTGACATTGGCCACCAGATTCTTGTTGGCCCGATGGATGGATCGTTCTTGCCAGTCGGTCCAATAGATATAATTTCCTGCCACCGTCAGACCGTAAGGATGACGGACATTTTGAACCAGTTTGCGACGAAAATTCCCATTCAAGTCAGCACATTCAATAAGCTGAAGGATAAAAATATTATGAAGGATAAAATTTGAGAAAAAAAAGAAAGTAAGTTATAAAGTTTATCTCAAATTTTTAAGGGCTCCCATTTATACACTGGATTATACCAATAAATAACCAGTAGATTTTTGACCAATCAAAACATGGAATTTATGACACACCTTCACACGTACTTGGACAATCGTAGTTGGTTGTTTATAAACAAGGACGTGAATGATATCAACCCCTCTCTGATCACTCTTATTGGATTTTTTTTATACCGCCAAATGGGTGACTAGTTATCACACGATATTTTCAATCAGATTTTAATGTTTAAGTTTACACATAGTTTTCTGTGTTGGCTCTATTGATCAAGCGGTAGAACAGTGGGTATTTTACTTAGACACATAGCATCGATAGTAAAGCCTGTGTAGTTTACTATGTTTACCAATCACTGACATTGTTTACATTATGACGACTGTGGTTATCTAAGTGTCTATTGCTCCAATGTGTCTAATTTTAACATGTGTTTGTTTGAGTTAAGTTAATTTAATCATCAGCAGAATAAAGAACAGTGGTTGCATATTGGCAAACAATTTAGTTGACACTTGTCAACAACGTTTATAATGTGACAAACCAGACAATTGCAATTACTTGCCACTCTTTTGATAAGGCGCTAGTCTATCACAAAGTTCTTTCAACCAGATCTTAACAGACCCAGTTACCCAATCATTGCTGGTTGGACGAGTAGCCGGAATTTATCTCAGGCCCCTTTGCATGTAAAGCAAGTGCTCTATTGAGATATTGGGACCTATCACCCCCCCCCCCCTCCCCCCTTCTACCTGAAAGACTCATGATATTGTTAGAAACAAGGGAAAATACAAATAGAGCATTCTAGAGCATTTATATAACGCAATATCCACTAAACGTGCTCAAAGCGTTTTACAAGGGGTTCCTGACCAACAGCAACACGTAACATGTAGAACGAAACATGACACCTGTTAGGCGATCTTACATTTTTACCGACACAGACAATGATGTTAACAGCCAGGTACTCATTTTACACCTGAATGCGGTGAGAGAATGTAAGTAAAAAGCCTTTTCCAAGGACTCAACTAAATAAACAAGTGACAACTCACCTCTGTCCTGGCATCAGCCCAGATGATGCGATTGGTCGGCCTATCAATGGCCAGGCCATTAGGCCAAGCCAATTCATCGGAAACAATCACCTTTCTGTTCTTGCCATTCATATCAGCTCTCTCGATTCGTGATTTCACACCCCAGTCAGTCCAAAACATTAGGCTATAGAATTTAAGGTTTATAATTCGTTAATAATTGTTGAATAATTACTTAATTCTAGAAATCAATGTATGCTCGTGAAAATATGTCGCAATATATTGAATAATAATAAATATAAAAATGATTAATAATAATAATAATAATAATAATAATAATAATAATAATAATAATAATAATAATAATAATAATAATAATAATAAGAAGAAGAAGAAGAAGAAGAAGAAGAAGAAGAAGAAGAAGAAGAAGAAGAAGAAGAAGAAGAAGAAGAAGAAGAAGAAGAAGAAGAAGAAGAATACTTTATTCATCCAAAGGTAATTGTTTGTACAGACGTGTTGATGAGACATGACAAGAAGTAAGTATAATGTGAAAGTAATAAAATGTGTAATTGATTTTTATGTTGAGTATTATAAATTCGTGTAAATAATTAAGATCAGTGACAAAAAAAAAATTGAAAAACTGAAAAATATGAATATATTGTTTTAAAAATTGAATAAAATGCGATGATATTATATAAGGTTTTTGTATAAGATCAAAATTATATAAGTTTAAGTAAGGTCTATTCCTTAAAATTATTTCTACTTTAAAAATTATGTTACTGTTATTATCATTACTCCTACTATTATTACCATTCTTCTTCATCTTTTTCCTCCCATTACCAACATCATATATGGCAAATTTGACACAAATCTCATATTGAAAGATAATTTGAAAACTAGTCCCCAAGGGGCTTCAACTTTAACCAAAAAATCATAAAATCACACACTGCAAATTATGAGAAATGCCTTGAGGATACTCATTCTTAATAATAATATATTTAATGGCTCTAATATTAATTGTATTAATTCCCATACATATTAAGAGCTGCCAAACAAAAAAATAACAATAAAATAGAATAAGAACCCCCCCCCCCCCCCCAAAAAAAAAATAAAATTATAAAAAATTTAAAAAAATCAGGATTTTTTTTCCCCCCAAAAGCCAAAGCAAATCAACCTTTTATTCTAATCGATTCACTACAAAAATAAAACATTGATAAATACAAGTCTTTATACTGAAGTCTTATAGAAATGCAACAAAACAACACTTAGAGAGACTATCAATTATTCATAGTACATTTCATATTCATATTCATATAGACATCATTAAATCATCAAGAAAAAAGAAAAAAGGAAAACGAGATTTAAGAAATCCTGCCAGAATTTATTTAATTTAACCCCCCCCCCCCTCCCCCCTCCAAAAAAAAAAAAAAAAATTAAAAATGGGGAAATCCCAGGGGAAAAAAACGGGAGTTGGCAGCTCAGCATAAGTATTATGTACAAAGAGAAACTGTAATTTCTCACCCTTTATCATAGTGCAAGGCTATAGCCCTAGGCTTGTCCAAGTCCTGATACACTAGCACAGCCCTCATGGACCCGTCCAGGTTGGAGACTTGAATCGTGTTATGGCCCTCGTCCGTCCAGTAGATCTTACGGCCCACAGAGTCCACTGCGAGGCCGTCTGCCTTGTGGAGCCCGTGTTGAATGACTCGTTCCACATTGGAGCCGTTCAGATTGGCTCGTGATATGTGGTCTAAGACGGTGTCTGTCCAGTACATTTTACCTGGAAGAATTGAATCAAAAATACTGGAATGTTTTACACACTTTTGAATAAAAAATACTGGAATGTTTTACACACTTCTGAATCAAAAATACTGGAATGTTTTACACACTTCTGAATCAAAAATACTGGAATGTTTTACACACTTCTGAATCAAAAATACTGGAATGTTTTACACACTTCTGAATCAAAAATACTGGAATGTTTTACACACTTCTGAATCAAAAATACTGGAATGTTTTACACACTTCACACACTTCTGAATCAAAAATACTGGAATGTTTTACACACTTCACACACTTCTGAATCAAAAATACTGGAATGTTTTACACACTTCACACACTTCTGAATGAAAAATACTGGAATATTTTACACACTTCTGAATGAAAAATACTGGAATGTTTTACACACTTCACACACTTTATATGTATAAATTCTAAAGGAGCTAGATCACATGACATGACAGAACGTGAAAAATGATATATTCATATTACAAACTTTAAAATGTTCTCAACTTTAAAAGCTCCATTCACTCTCACCTAAAAAAGCATTTAAATAAATTTATATCTCATACTTTAGATAACAATGTGAAATTGAATATAAACTTCAATTTAATATACGAAAACAGATAAACTGGACGTTTCGGGTTTCCCTTTTATCAACAAAACAGGATGAATGAAACACTACAGGCGAATGGGATAATGTGGTGGTGGCGTTGTTAAGATGAATACTATTATTATTAATAATATTCATTATTCATCTTAACAATGCCACTACCATAATATCTCATTCGTCTGTAATGTTTCATTCATCCTGTTTGGTTCATAAAGGGGAAAACTGAAACGTCCACTTTATCTGCTTTCGTATATTAAATTGAAGCTTACCTTCAATTTCACATTGTTATTTATTTCTTCGAGCTTCGAGCAGCAACATTTATATTATCTCATACTCTAGACTTTAATATTCAATTTTCAATGTCATGATTCCTCCCTCTCCCCTCACTATCACACAGAGCTGCCAACTAACAATGCCAGTAAAATAATAATATATTGTAATGTTGAGAGCTTATCTATCACATCACGAGGAAATGCTCAGATTGCTTTACAGAAGCATCGACACATTATGAAAAGAACGAAGTCTTAAGATGCTTTTTAAACATATCTTCCGATGAACAATGCCACAAAGACACTTTTGGAAGTTTGTTCCAAAGGGTTGGGACGTTTCTAGAAAAAGAGTGAGTGTCTCTACTGGGGGTAACGCTAAACTGGGTAACTAAAAATCATGATTTTGATTTTATATGAGGCATTAAGAACTGCAAGTCTTTGTTCTGAAGACCAATATAGACATGCCATAAAACAACCCTTAATTAATTAAAAACTAGTCGTATTACATGTGTAAATATCACCCCTCAAATAAAAAAATAAAAATATCATGGTGAAGACAAGATTTAAGAAATTCTGTCATGATTGATTCTTTTTATTTAAAATCTGAACACCCCCCCCCCCCCCCCCCCCACTCCTTGTAAGAAAAAGAAAAGAAAAGAACAACCTTGACAATTCCCTCCTACCTTCCAGGACGTCAACATCAATAGCGATAGCATTCCTCATGTCACCAGCTGGTATTACCACATCCATGTAGTACTCCACTTCCAGGGAAATCTTACGGACATCCTGGCGACGAGTGAAGATCAGGAAGTTCCGCATTTCTGGAATTATGGAAGATAAAATCAAACATGGATACTATTGGATGAAAAACTAAAACCATTATATCAAATTTATATTAAAATATTTAAAATGATAAAAATAATAATAATAATAATAATAATAATAATAATATAATAATAATAATAATAATAATAATAATAATAATAATAATAATAATAATAATATTAATAATAATAATAATAATAATAGTAATAATAATAATTTTGCAATATATTTATAAAGCACCAGTCCCATGCAATTTGACTTTAGGCACACGTTAGACATTGCATGCAATACACAAGATAAAATTTACCCTTAAATAATATCATCAATTGTCTTTAATGATGAGTAAAGATTTGTTCTCTTGCGGAATAACACAAAATAAAAAAAGAAAAGGATAATATCACATAAAATGACCCACCTGTCTGACAATTGCGCCCATCTTTGCTGAGAAGTCCAGTTGGACAAGCACAAGTGTGTCCTTTAGGCAGGGGAGCCAAGAGGCACAGATGACTGCATCCACCGTTATCATGATTACACGGCGTGTCAACTGGAGATGACAAAGGAAAAATAGAACAACATTTCATAGAAAGTTCACAGCATAAAACTTGAACCCTTGTGAATGATATGTGTCAGTGCATGACATAATCAGTCGGAAGGTGAAAATTTTGGATTTGCTTTTTCTTTCTTCATTTTCTGAAAGAATTGCTCACCAGAGCATTTTAATCTTTCTTTGATTTTTCATGTATGGGAAAGGTATCCAGCAAATTTCATACTTTTTCAACTTGACTAGCCGTAAAAAATATTTAGAAGTGAAATAAAGCTTTGATATTTCTCGAAGATGTACAAAAAGGGTTGATTTAATCATTTATGAAAAGAACTCATTTTGGAAAAAAATTGACCTTCTTACTAAACTTAAACTCTCAGTTCAAACCTTTTCACCATCCGACTGATTATGTCATTCACTGTAACATATAGGAATTAATATTGTCCCATCTATCGGGAATTGCTGTGATGTAATGGTAGCACATCTGACCAGGGGGTCTGAGGTTTGATACCCAGTCGTTGTATTTTTCCTTGTTGCTTTGTCTGGCACAGTTTCATATACACTTGTTCAGATCTTTAACATTTCATAAACTATTGTTTTGATTCAATAAGAATCAGAGGTAATAGCTTTGTGACCTACCACTTGAATGAATTGTTATGTCATTGTAAGGGGGCAGCATGGCTCATACCTGGAAGGTACCGAGTTTGATCACGCACCGCTGCGATGTGTGACCTTGAGCAAGTCACCTTACCCTAGCTCAATTTGCAGCGCTGCACTGTGTCTAACACCTGGGGTTATTCTAGTCTTCCCTTGGAATTGACCCTAGGGATAAATTTCTCCTAAGTGATGAATAAAGGGAATTTTAATTTTTAAAAAGCCAGATGTCGAAATGTGAACTCAAAAATTAATCAGAAAAATAAAATTTTAAGTATATTGTTTCTCCTCAATTAACCATGCGCTTAGAGTCTGGTGTCTCGGGAGTTATATAAGTTTTCAGCATTATTATTATTATTATTATTATTATTATTATTATTATTATTATTATTATTATTATTATTATTATTATTATTATTATTATTATTATTATTATTTTATGTTCTTTGGAGCCATTAAGCCCATGGAGCTGGAATTTGTACCGGTTTCTTTAAGTTGAAAAGGGACATTTTTTCATTGATTATTTAACCCAAGAGCAGTCCTGCATACTTGAAATTGGAAAAATTCGTCGTTTTCAAGGGTAATAAAACAGTGGACATTAAAACTACTTTTTAAAATTACCAATTTGTGTTTAAATACATTAAATTAAAGCTTTGAACTTG
>NC_088367.1:32690306-32695306 GCF_034508935.2 Berghia stephanieae | reverse complement strand
CCCTGTAATAATCCGCTGTTTGATTAAAAAAATTGTTGTTGACCTTTACCTCCTGTGGCCAGCTCAACCTTTGAATACATGTTTCTAAATAGCTTGACAAATTTCGAGCTCACACCGGATTTGATCAATTTTGTAAATAATGCGGATCTGTCAATAAGGTCATATGCTTTTTCATAGTCGATAAACGCACAATGTAGCTTCTTCCCTTTAGATAGCAATATCTCGATAGAAACGAGTATCAACTCCAACTCCATGGGTCAGATGGCTCTAAAAAACTTTTTTTTAAAATTCTCTATAGTAAATTGTATTGAGCTTATTAAATATTGAGCTTTTTTTATATTGTGCAATATCCACAAAATGAGCTCAAAGCGCTTTACAAGAGGTCCCTGACCAACAGCAATACATGTAGAACGAAACATGCCGCCTGTTAGGCGATATTTCAAATTTTTTATGACAGAGACAACGCTGTCAACAGCCATGTACTCATTTTCCACTTGAGTACTGTGAGAGAATGTGAGTAAAGAGCCTTTTCCAATGACTCAACTATCCGCAGAGCGAGGCTCGAACCCAGGACCTTCCGGTCCGAAAGCGAGTGTCATACCACAAGACCACATAGTCGTATGATCTGTAATACTTACTGTGAGGCCGCTTCCTGTGGAAAACCCTAACGTCCATGATGTGGCCGAACCCCGACATCAGTACAGATTGTCCCATGCCCGTGTCCTTGTCGGCATAGTGTATACTGCCAGTATCCCAGTCTGTCCAGTATACTGTGCTGCCGAATACATTGATACCAAAAGGATGCTGGAGACCCTGGGAGATGATCACCTATAGAGGGTTCATAGTTGGACAAGGGGGAATTAGACACAGATGTTAGTTTTAAAAACATAACGAAAAAACAAGAGCATTTACATACTGCTCGTAATATAACTAAATGTGCTCAAAGTGCTTTACAAAGGTCCCCAAGTCAACAGCAGCACTTAACATTTAGGATGAGACATGATGTCGGTTAGGCAGCTTCAAATTATAACAAAGGAAGTATTGGACTGGAACCCTCAGGGCAGAAGATCAAGGGGAAGGCCACGAGGAACATGGAGAAGAATTAAAAAAGGTGATTTACAGAGAAGTAATAAGACAAGGAATGAGATAAATAAGTTAGCTCAAGATAGAGAACGATGGAAACTCTGTGTCTGTGGCCTCTAACCTGACCAAGGTTGAAAAAGGCAATGATATGATGATGATGCATGAGTGTGTTTTTATGCATATTTCTTTGTGTGTATGTATGTTGGAAGATGAAATATAAATCTTTAGATTCCATATTTTCTACCTTTGGATTTGTATATATATTTGTGTCTGCTGCAACACCTGATTAAAATCAAGAACCCCCCCCCCCCAAAACAACTAAACCCCTCACCTTCCTGTCCCCTCCGTCCAGCCTGCAGGATTCCAGCATACCATTGCCAGCGTCCACCCAGTACAATCGGTCAGTTTCAGAGTCCAAAGCCAGTCCATTGGGCCACGTGGTATTGTGTCCAACTAGAACAAAGCGGTCACTACCGTCCATGCCAGCCCCTTCAATCTTGGCAGATTTGCCCAAGTCAGTCCAAAACATCAATCTGTATGCGCATTTCAAAATAGAATAGAAATCTTGAAGTTGAATAACAAAGATTTTATTGCAAACTTTCAGGAAAGATTATTCTTAGCTTTTGTTTTTTTTAAAAAATATATATTTATTAATTACAGAAAAAAAAAAGATATTATAAAGATATATACCCTCCCCCTCCCCCAAACAAAAGACCCCAAAAAGACAAATCTAAACAAAAAAAAACTGATTATTCCCAGCAAAATTCTTTAAAAGATTTCTCTAAAAAAATATATAGCTCAAGACTTTTAAAAAACTAAAGCTTTAGCATTTATCTATTGCAATATCCACAAAATGTGCTCCCTAACCTACAGCAGCACTTAATGTGTAGGACGAGGCATGATGCCTAATAGACGACATTACTTTTTTTTTTCTTTTTGGACAGACACATCACTGTTAACAGCCAGGTATTCATTATAGGCTTGATTACAGTGAAAAAAAATGTGAGTAAAGAGCCTTTTCCAAGGACTCAACTATGCACCACACAGAGCAAGTCTCGAACCCTGGACGTTCCTGTCTGAAAACAGTGTCATACTACTAGACCACATACACACACACACAAAATCATACTACAGTGAAAGACAAGGAATATGAATAATGTGTTCTTTCAGAAAACAACTGGCAAATGCATAGTTTTCTTTAATCTAATTTGAAAAAAAGAACTTTAAAAAACTTGGAACAAAAACCAAAAAAAAACTTGAACAACAAACTGCTGACGAACCCTTTTTGGGGATGAACGACGATATCTCTAGGGTGGTCCAGATCTCTCCAGACCAGGACAGTTCGCAGGTTTTTGTTGTCGATGGATGCCACTTCAATCCGATCAGCACCGAAGTCCGTCCAGTAGAGATTGCGACCTGCCCAGTCCAAGGCCAGACCAGACGGTGAGTCCAAACTGGAGGAAACCAACGACTGTGGACAGGACAGGACAGGAAAGGAACTTGAATGGAAATGTAGAAATTTTTTTTTTTTTAAATTAAAAAAATTGAGCTTTTATTTAGCGCAATATCCATTGAACGTGCTCAAAGCACATTACAAGGGGTCCCTGTGCAACAGCAACATTTAACATTTAGAAGAAATGATGCCTGTAAGGCAATATTATAATTTCTTCGGACAGAGACAATGCTGTTAACGGCCAGGTACTCATTTTACACCTGAGTACTGTGAGAGAATGTGAGTAAAGAGCCTTTTGCAAGGACTCAACTATGCGCAGAGCCAGGCTCAAACCCAGGACCTTCCGATCCGAAAGCCAGTGTCATACCACAAGACCACATAGCCACACATTTACATGTGACTCATCACGTCAAGGGGTCCCAGTATCTTAGATAGCAGACCTGCCTAGTACAACGAAAAATTAGTAGAAATACAAATTTTTGGCTCCAGCTACAGAGCTGTAGATGCCTCTTTGACTCAATACATCTTGTTGAGAAGGAAAGTTTAGCTTCTTAGAATCCATATTCAGGACCTTGGAGCATTTTTGGATCATGCTGAGAGCAAATTATTTATTTCTAAAGCTATTTATATAGTGATTATAGGGATTTTTGCATTTCATAAAGTTATTAAAATGTTTTTTATCAAGTCCGACCTTCTGGTTTGTTCCATCCCAATCTGCTTGCCCGATGCTGTCCGAGTCGATGTCCGACCAGAAAATGGTGTCTGTCTGACTATCAAACTCCACCCCTACGGCCCCTTTGACACCACTAAGGGGGATAACCACGTCCATCAACTCTGGGGTGTCCAGAGAAATCCGTCTGACATCCGACTGGGTGGAGAAGATGACGAACATATCCATGACTGTGAAGGGAAAACGAAAAGGCTTTAATTTAAAATTTAATTTAGAACGCTTGGAGTTATTTATTTTTTAAAAATCCCTGATCCTCCCTTAAATGAGCTTTTGTATAGCGCAATATCCTCTATGTGCTCAAAGCGCTTTACAAAGGGTTCCTGACCAACAGCAACACATAACATGTAGAACGAGACATGACGCCTGTTGGGCGATATTACAATTTTTTTCCGAGAGAGACAACGCTGTTAATGGCCAGGAACTCATTTTACACCTGAGTACGGTGAGAGAATGTGGGTAAAGAGTCTTTTTCAAGGACTCAACTATGCGAAGCTCGAACCCAAACAGGCCTATCAGGCGTCATGTCTCGTTCTGCATGTTACGTGTAGCTGTTGGTCGAGACCATTTGTAGAGCGCTTTGAGCATGTTTAGTGGATACTGCGCTATATAGAAGCTCAATTAAAATACTTATGCATTTTTTAAAAATTTATCAAACTGCTAAGAACTGCTATACTATCATGACATGCTGAATATTTATCTGTCATCGTTCTCGTTTTTTTTAGTAATGTATTTATGTTTTCATTGTATTTTTGTCATTAACTGAAGTAGGGGTTTGAGCCTGAAACGTTCCGTGTTTGGTATTTTGGTCATTTTTGCTTATTACTTTTTACAGTCCATACCTTCTAGCAGCTCAGTATCACTTAAACAGTCTGGTTACTCGTTCGTTGAATCAAGGATTATTTTGTCATTTAGTTTACTGATCATACCTTAATCACAATCATCCATTGAAATTGTTAACATACGACTTTCATAATTCAAAAAAACTACGGACAGCAATTCAATCCAATTTTTGACTTCCTTGTTTGTTTGCTTGTTTTTACCAAAAAAAAATAGTTGCTTATGTTGAAAACCAAAAATACCGTTCGACAAGTCTGCCTGCATTTGCAGCTTTCCAAATATAATAAAATGAAATTTGTGTAACTAGAATAGCAAGATTCTACTAACCTTAATGGTTACCGGCCAGAATTAACTGAAAAAATCCCCTAAAAAAAAAAAAAAAAACAACAACAAAAAAAGAAAAAGAAATAAAATAACAAACACATACGTCAAATCAAAATGAAAGATAAAATATTTTTGATACCTTTAGCACATTTCTTCCTGTCCTGGTATAACATGAGACCTGTCGGACATGCACAGGTGTAACCCGTCTCCCCAGGTAAACACAGGTGAGAACAGCCTCCATTATTACTGCCACACCTGGTAGGACCTACATGAAAAAAATAAATAAAAACAAAAACAAAAAAGACGTTAGCAAGCATAAAATGGGTTGTTATAAAAAATAAAATTGGTGCATATGTCTTTTAATTTTCATGAACTTGTAAAAACAATTTTAAAAAAAAATCCAGCTTTCTAACCAAAACCCCAAAATGCTTTCTAAAAAAATTTCCCATCATCCACCCAATCTACTCACCAGGGGGTTGTCGTTGTGGATGGAGTGTATGAATATCCATGGGGAAGAAAAGTTGTGATCGAACCATCTCCACCCGTCCGCCGCTAAACTTGTTGGCTTTTTTG
>NC_088367.1:32677806-32685306 GCF_034508935.2 Berghia stephanieae | reverse complement strand
AAAAACAGATCAAATGAATGTTTCAGGTTTCCCCTTTATCAACAAAACAGGATGAATGAAACGCCACAGATGAATGAGATAATGTGGTAGTGGCATAGTTATGATTCATCTTTCTTCGTGCAGCAACATTTACATTATCCAAAAACAAAGTGATGTATAAACAAAATAAATCTTTGACAAATTCTCAAGTTGAAATGGTTTGACAAAGTGCCAAACGCTGACCTTTGGACAAAGACAAACCAAGAACAAATGGATGTCCAGGTCAGGTGTAGAAAGTGGTGATGGGTTGGCCATACCCTATGGAAGGAGTCCTATAATATAACCAAGCAGGCTCTTGAATGGAACCAGCAGGGTAAGAGGGAACAGGGTCGTCCAAAAACAGACTTGGAGGAGAAGCCTTCACCAGGAGCCAAAAGGCAAAAGTCAAGTAAGTCAAACAAAATAAAAATAAATAACAATACGTAATGAAATGTAAGCTGCTCTAAATTTATTGAATGAAGACAGATAATGTGGATGTTTCGGGTTTCCCCTTTATCAACAAAACATGGTGACTGAAAAATAAAGGATGAATTCCTTCAAGCTTCAAGGAGGAAACAAAGTGAAAGTTTTAAATGCAAGCCTTCAGAATATACAACAACAAAAAAAAGAGCATTTATATAGCGCAATATCCATTAAACATGCTCAAAGCATTTTGTTTTTGTTTTAAAGGGTTTTACAGCACAAGCAAAAAAAAAAAAAAATAAAATAAATAAATGTGCACATACCATTTTTTAAAAACATAAAAAATCTATATAACATAAACATTATAAACTTATCTATACCTAGAATACAAAAACAAAACAAAACGATCAAAAGCAAAAAAAACAAAAAACAAAAGAAACCCCCCCCCCCCCCAAAACAACAACAAAAACAACATAAAAAATCTAAAAAACAAAAACTTGATAAAATGATTTTTACCCAGGCATGTCTTTTTATCATCTCCCAGTTTAAAGCCTGGTCTACACCAACACCTGGCACCGTGTGACGTCGTCTTACACTTGTGGTCACATCCACCATTCCTCACTTTACACGATGTGGACAAATCTGGGGATAATAAAAGAAACAGTCTGAGACTTCCAACATCCTCGTCATCATATTAAGATTCTACCAAACAAATAATCTTGACTCATGCATTTATACAGTGCAATATCCACTAAACGTGGTCAAAGCACTTTACAAGGGGTCCCTGGTCAACAGCAACACTTAACATGCAGGACATATCATAATGCCTGTTAGGCGATATTACAATTTTTTTCAGACAGAGACAACGCTGTTAACAGCTGGGTACTCATTTACACTTTTTAAAAAAGTATGCTCTTCCGCCACGACATAATAAGATATCACCGCCTAGGCATTCCACGAAGGAATATAGATATTCCATCAAACAAGATGTCTGATGTTAACAGGAATCACCCATTGTTGTCCAAAGTGAGCAAATTGGGGGTTAATAATCTAGCGAGCAAAGGGGTAAAAAAAACAAACTTGTGGACCACTCTCCTCCTCCTTTCCTCATGCATTTATACAGTGCAATATCCACTAAACGTGGTCAAAGCACTTTACAAGGGGTCCCTGGTCAACAGCAACACTTAACATGCAGGACATATCATAATGCCTGTTAGGCGATATTACAATTTTTTTCAGACAGAGACAACGCTGTTAACGGCTGGGTACTCATTTACACTTTTTAAAAAAGTATGCTCTTCCGCCACGACATAATAAGATATCACCGCCTAGGCATTCCACGAAGGAATATAGATATTCCATCAAACAAGATGTCTGATGTTAACAGGAATCACCCATTGTTGTCCAAAGTGAGCAAATTGGGGGTTAATAATCTAGTGAGCAAAGGGGTAAAAAAAACAAACTTGTGGACCACTCTCCTCCTCCTTTCCTCTGCCCCCCCCCCCCCCCCCCCCAACCTTCCAACATAACCTTTCCCTTGATAATATTATCAACATCAATACAACATACCACAATTGGTCTCATCCGAGCCATCTGTGCAATCTTTCCGTCCATTGCACATCTTATGGAGGCCCATGCATTTCTCATTCTTACACACAAACTGATCTGGTCGACACTTTCTGGGTCCTGCAAGGTTCAACAACAACAACAACAAAATCAATGAACATGTGATTTGATACAAGGGTTTTGTATAAAAGCTACTCTTTTGACAGATGTGATCCTTCTTCTTCTTCTATTCTTCTTTTTCTACTTCATATTCTATTTATTATTCTTATTTTTCTTCTCATTTTACACCTGAGTACGGTGAGAGAATGTGAGTAAAGAGCCTTTTCCAAGGACTTAACTATGTGCCGAGCGAGGAGCGAACCCAGGTCCTTCTGATCCAAAAGCGAGTGTCATACCACAAGACCATATAGCCGCACATTTAACATTTCTAGAAATTTTTAAAAAAATCAAATTTCCAATTTCTGATCATTTTGACATAAAATCAATTTCTTTCATCTAAATTATTCTAACATAAAACCAATTTGATCAACAGTAACCTATTTTGTGCTGCTATGTGGTCTAGTGTACATGTCTCGTCCTACATGTGAGGTGTTACTGTTGGCCACGGACCCCTTGTAAAGCGCTTTGAGCACGTTTAGTGGATATTGCGCTATATAAAAGCTTGATTTTTTTACCTATTTTCAGGTCTGATTTCCAAATATTCTAATGATCTCATTGTTGTAATAGAAATACATTGGGTCTCAAACCAACACAAAATATCATCAATACAACAAATGTTAGAGGGTCCCAATAGCTCAGTTGGTAGGACACTCGCTACACAAGCAAAAGGACCAAGATTGATCCCAGGTGCAGTCAAGATTTTTTCTGCCCCCCCCCCACTGTCCACCCAGGAGCGAAAAGGTAGCTGAGTCTGATAGAATGGCCAGAAAGCACTTTGCGACAGGCTAGCATCCTAACCAAAAGATAGCAAGCAATTGCTATTGTCCGTTTCATGCTATAGGAACGGGGATAAACTCCAGCTCCATGTGCCTGGTTGGCTCTGAAGGTCTACTTACTACTGCCTACACCAAAGTTAAAAATCAAGCCCATAATTGGGCAAAAAGGATGTGAACATGGAATATGACGCATTGGGTCATCGATTTAAAATGGTTTTTCCGAGACCACTTACTGCAATCCTTCTCATCACTGTCATCAGCACAATCCACATTGCCATCGCATCTCATCTTTAGGTCAATACAGAATCCAGAATTGCATCGGAACTGGTCTTTGGTACACGGTAACAACGCTGTCAGGAAAATAAATAAATAAATAAATTTTTAAAATAATAAATAAATAAATAAATAAATAAATAAATAAATAAATAAATAAATAAATAAATAAAATATTCAACATTAACAAAAATATATTTCAGACTGAAAAAAAAATTAACAAAAAAATTATTTTTTTGAAAAATATTGCTTTATATTGTGCTTTCCTATGTTAATACTATGTGCACTTTTTTGCAGGTCTGATAACCCAATTCCTTATGGGCTCATTGTTGTAATGGAAACCTAAAAAAAAAATGACGCAAAATATTGTCCATTACAACAATGTTAAACTAGGCCTATAATTGCGTTAAGATGTCAGACCTGCATATATGCACACATCGCGATAGCATTATGCTCTTAAGTCAGTGGCTCTCCAACTGTTTTGGGTGGTCTGCGAAAATTTGGTCAATTTTACTATTATTAATAAAGGACTTGAAACACAAGATAAAACGCAAGTTCCATTAGTTTCTTTAACACTTTCAGCGCTGAGACTTTAATAGCATTTCCGTCACAAAATGGCTGACACCTGATTGAGGCAGCATGAGAATGACAAGCTAAGACAAAGCGACATTCAAATTCGGCACAAAATCTCAATTAAAATACCCCCCTAGAGCCACTTGAATGTTCTGAGGAAAGAAATGATACCATTGGTTCAATTTATAGTACTTTAGTAGATAGTAGGATTGGATTACATTATTATTTTTGCCTTTCAAGACTGGCTACACTGTGCAGCCATTGGCCAGTAGAACAGATTCTTCTCTGACCGCACAGTGCGGCCAATGGCGCTGAAAGAGTTAAAGATAAAAACCAAATTATTACATAAATTGATTACGTTTGAATGAAATCAGTTTATGAAAATGAAGAGTTGCAGGCTTTATCAGGCCCACTGCATCCACGGGTCTATCACAATTTTAAGCAGGGGACTGCAAGATGGTCCAAAATTTCATAGCGGACTGCTGATTGAAATGTTCCAAATACTTTGAGAGTCATTGCTTGTTGTAAACATTTCCAATTAATGTTTTAAACTAGTTTTTTAAAAATAGTGAATGGAACAGTGTGCATTTAATAAATAAGCAGAATGAGACATGCAGCCTATTAGGGAATTATACCATTTTCGGACAAAGACAACCCTGTATTACACCAGTCGAGGAAGACTGATTTTTGGGATGTTTTTCATTCTTGTATTTTTATTTCTTGTTTAGTCTGGCACTGTTTTATCACACTTTTTCAAATCTTTATCTTTTTGATAGAACGAAGTTGACGTCACTCAGCTATTTGTTATTGGTTTTGCCATCCATGTTTATGAGTAATTTTCACTAAACTGTATTAACCAGACTATATCAGTTCATGGTTACACATCGTTTTGTGTGTTGGTCCGTTACTTCCGATAGCAATGTTGTGAGATTCTTAGCCAAGGGCATACTTTCTATAGATAGATTGAAGATGACATCACTCAGGTTTTTGTTATTGTTTTTTTTTGCCATCCATGTTTATGACTAATTCTCACTAAACTGTATGAACCAGACTATATCAGTTCATGGTTACACATCGTTTTGTGTGTTGGTTAGTTAGACTTCCGGATAGCAATGTTGTGAGCTTCTTAGCCAAGTGCATACTATCTATAGATGCTGTGTGCTTGGCTAAGAAACACACAACATTATCATCTGGAAATATAATGGACCAGCACACAAAACTATCAGTAACCTTGAACGTTTATAGTCTGATTAATACAGTTTAGTGAGAATTACTCAAAAACATGGATGGCAAAAAAACAATAACAAAGACCTGAGCGACGTCAACTTTGTTCTACCTATAAATAGAATAAGCTGATGTCACTCGGGTCTTTGTTTTTTTGTTATCTGTGTATATGAGTAATTCTCACTAAACTGTATTAACCAGACTATAAACGTTCAAGGTTACACATAATTTTTTGTGTGTTGGTCCATTATACTTCGGATGGCAATGTTGTGAGTTTCTTAGCTAAGCTATCCTATCTATATCAGTGCCTGCTCCATAACTTGTCAAATTGAAAATCCTTACTGCAGTTGGTTTCATCTGATCGATCATCACAGTCAAAATCACCGTCACATTCCCAGTTCTTGTTAATGCAAAGGCCGCTGGTACAGTTGAAATCTCCCTTCTGACAGTGACCTGTAGGAAAAAAAAAAAAAAAAAAAAAAAAAAAAAAAAAAATATATATATATATATATATATATATATATTATATATATATATATATATATATATATAAATTAATTAATTAATCAATTAAAAAATATTTAAGAGCATTGCTATGAGAATTCTCTTTTTGTTACATCTGCATTATGTATATTTTTGTCAAAATTATGATACTATCAAATTTACAAGGAAAAAAATATCATCTCCCAAAACTGTAACTATACATTCGACTATTTCCCTCCCAGCCAAAGACTCCGGTCAGGGTCAGGACAAAACTAAGTAATCTCATTCCAAGACAAAGACAGAAAGTAATTGGAAAACAGATAAAGTGGGATAGAAGACACAGCAAGTACCTCCCTGTCCACTATGGGAGGTCGGGATCCCCACCCAGAATGTGTGGGATAG
This sequence comes from Berghia stephanieae, assembly GCF_034508935.2. Classification (NCBI taxonomy): domain Eukaryota; kingdom Metazoa; phylum Mollusca; class Gastropoda; order Nudibranchia; family Aeolidiidae; genus Berghia; species Berghia stephanieae. Next base: position 32,679,409 of record NC_088367.1, on the reverse strand, counting down.
TCAAACTGATGGGGTCATTGGAGGAATGCAAATACTTGAGCTTGAGCTTTTATAAAGCGCAATATCCACTAAACATGCTCAAAGTGCTTTACAATGGGACCCTGACAACAGCAACGCGTAGAACGAGACATGACGCCCGAATGGCGATATTCAATTTTTTCGGACAGAGGCAACGCTGTTAACAGCCAAGTACTCATTTTACACCTGATGTTATTATCATACTACTCGACCTTAGTGCTGCTTTTGATATACAATACACCATACTCTTTTAATTGACAGACTTAAGACACTATACGGATTTGGGGGTACTGTTGTTGACTGGTTTTCATCTTACCTCTCTGACAGAATTCAATCAGTGTCTGTAAATCGACATGACTTCTCTTCCCCTTGTTCCCTATCTTTTAGTGTACCACAGGGTTCAGTCCTGGGACCCTCTTTATTCACCCTCTATATCAGACCATTAGGTGACATCATCTCAAAATATTTTATTAAGTAGCCTACCATTTTTACGCAGATGACACCCAATTACTGTTTCCCATTAATATCAACAAACATCTCAATGTTATAGCGGATATAGAAAATTGTATCTCTGAGATTAGTGACTGGATGTGTTGCAACAAACTCAGGTTAAATGAAAACAAAACAGAGGTGTTGCAAATTACAAGATTTGTGTGGTTTTTAACATGCCAGTTCTATATTTGTATATCATACATGATGTGTTGACGTAAAGCGCCAGTGAGCAATTCTAAATTGGAACTAGGCGCTATATAAATTCATTGTATATTATATTATATTATATTACACCTGAGTACAGTGAGAGAATGTGAGTAAAGAGCTTTTTCCTAGAACTCAACTATGCGCCGAGCGAGGCTCGACCCAGGGCCTTCCAATCCGAAAGCGAGTGTCATACCACAAGACCAACAAAGCCGCAAAAATACAGGGTTAGTAATCTACTTCTGTAAGTGGTTTAACCCTACGGTGACTTACCACAGCCCAATTCGTCCTCCCAGTCCCCACAGTCATTCTCCCCATCACACAAAAACTCGTGTTGGATACATCTCTCTGTAGCTTTGCACTGAGTCTCGTGCTCCGTACACATTGCCTTCTGGTTGCCTGCGTAATTGTGGAGAGGAGGAAAAAGTAGAAATACAGTGGTATTGATGATGATATGATGATGATGATGATGATGATGATGATGATGATGATGATGATGATGATGATGATGACAAAAATGATGATGTTAATGACAATGATGATGATGATGATGATGATGATGGTGACAAAAATGATGATGTTGATGGTGGTGGTGGTGGTGACAATGATGATGATGATGATGATGATGATGATGATGATGATGATGATGATGATGATGAAAATGCTGGTGATGAAGGAAATGATGTTGATGGCGGTTGTGGGAAGCCCAAAATGTTAGGGGTAAGGATGCATCCCATCTCTAAAACGGACGACATAAAATTGAAACCCAACCCAGCTGGCGATGATGATTCCCCCTGACTCACCACAATCTCTCTCGTCACTTCCATCTGTGCAGTCAATCTCACGGTCACATTTCCACATCATGGCGATGCATGATCCGTCCAGACAT
>NC_088367.1:32662806-32667806 GCF_034508935.2 Berghia stephanieae | reverse complement strand
TGATTCCTTTACTCGAAATTCACCCTAGATGTAGAACAAAATAACATAATTTCATACATGCAGACAGTGCAGAGTCGCCGTTTAGGCGGCTTTTTGTTCTAGAATTATCCAGCTACCAAAAATAATGCCGGATATCCCTTTACACCTGAATCGAGTGAAGTATATCATATCATACCTTACCTCAGCACATAGCAGCGTTGGAGCCAGAATAATAATAATATTGAGATCGTTCACATCCACCCAATCACTGGAAAAGCTCGATATCGCTTGACTTAGATTACAAAACGAGACACTTTACAGATCAAAACTTCCAAGTCATATTGAAGGGACGGTAGAGAGAGAGAGAGAGAGAGAGAGAGAGAGAGAGAGAGAGAGAGAGAGAGAGAGAGAGAGAGAGAAGAACTGTCTCAATCCAGATTCGAACCCAATTCGATCCAAATCCGAGCATCCTATCAAGACTTCTTTTCCACGATCGAAAGGGAACAAAAGAGTGATGTCAAAATAATGGTTCCAATCTCCTTGGAAGTGTGGAAACCAGTCCTCTGGAGGATTAGACGCATACAATGTGCAACGGATCTTCTGGTTTCAGAGTAATGGCATCTTATTTTTCTAGCCTAAATCAATGCTGGTCGTCAGAAAAGAACGTCCATCCTCGCTCTTTAACGTCATAAAAATTTTCCACGCTTACGACCTGTTAAACCTGAGACTGCTGTACCTTTGAAGATAGACCGTAGCCTTCATTAACTTACTTATATATAAAAAATTACGCCACAGTTCAAAGCGACCATGACCAAAAGAAAGTAAAAAGTGAGTTGTCGTTAAAAGTGCTTATGGAATCAAATATGTAATCTTTTGGGGTTTTTAAAAAAGCGCTTTGAGATTTCGACGAAAGGCGCTAGAGAATTATTATTATTTTTATGATTATCATTACTACTACTACTACTACTACTACTACTACTACTACTACTACTACTACTACTACTACTACTACTACTACTACTACTACTACTATTATTATTATTATTATTATTATTATTATTATTATTATTATTATTATTATTATCATTATTATTATTTCATCACTATTTCATTTTCAACGTTCCTTTGTTTATTTTTTTGCTGACGAAGGGTTTGTACCCGAAACTTCCATTGTCTGTAGTGGCCTTTCCATTTATTTCACCTTCTCGCATTGAGTCACGAAACAGCAGGTTATCTCCTCCATGCCTTCTCGTTAGTATTTTCACGATCCAGGGTTCAGGCATAGCCTCGTGAACTTATAGCCTGACACTGACCAAAAAATGACGTCAAAAGACAAGTCTTTGGTCTCAAATGTAAACAAATTGTGAGTTGTATTCAATACTTCAAACAATGGGATTACTTGTTTCCTTGAGTACTACTAACGACAACTCACTAGGAGGTTACAAACCTTTAAAATGACGTCAAAGTACGTCCAATTGAGTTCTAGCGTAGCCATCGTTATGTTATAGCCTGATACTGAAATCCAAAAGGACTGGCAGTTTGACGTCATTATTTGGTTTTTGAACCGCCTAGTGAGTTGTCGTTAGTAGAGCTCATGGAAACAAGTTATTTTATTGGTTGAACTATTGAATACAACTCACGATTTGCTTTCTTTTGTGGCAAAAGACTGGCATTTTGACGTCATTTTTTGGTCAGTATCAGGCCATAACTTTACGAAGGCCACGGTTCCAGTGTCAGGCTATAAGTTAACGATGGCTACGGTTCAGGCCACAGACGAGAGACGGGCCTCTCTAGTCTGTGGTTCAGACAGCCCCCATCGCTATCCAATCTCATTGGTTGCAATATGGAGTCCCCTCCAATAGATAGTTCGAAGATGACGTCACTCGTGTCTTTGTTATTGTTTTTTGCCATCCGCGTTTATGAGTACTTTTCACTAAACTGTATTAACCAGACTTTAAACCTTCAAGGTTACACACAGTTTTGTGTGTTGGCCAGCTTTACTTCCGGATGGCAATGTTGTGAACTTCTTAGCCTAGTGCATACTATCTATACCCTAATGGTCAACTCTCATGGGATATGTGCCAGACTTTGAGTTTACGAAGGCTACGGCCAGACACACGACCACGAACATGCGCGCTGACACACACACACGCGCGCGCGCACACACACACACACACCCACCCACCCACACACACACACACACACACACACACACACACACACACATGTACAATGTAAATACTTACGACAATCTATCTCGTCAGATCTATCACCACAGTCATCATCTCCGTCACACCTCCAGGCTGAGTCAATGCAATGTCCATTGGTACAGGTGAAGTCTTTTTTGGGACATTGATTGTATCCTGGAGAGAAAAAAAACATGTAATAACAAACTGGGTCAATTGATGCATGGGTGTGGATGGGTAGATGGGTGGATGGATAGATGATGGATGGATGGATAGATGGATGGGTGGATGGATATTGGTTCTATACAATGTCCATTGGATCAGGTGAAGTCTTTTTTGGGACATTGATTGTATCCTGAAAAAAACATGGAAGAACAAACTGGGTCAGTAATATGTATGGGTGTGGATGGGTGGATGGGTGGATGGATGGATGGATGGGTGGATGGATGGGTGGGTGGATGGATGGGTGGATGGATGGGTGGATGGATGGATAGATGGGTGGATGGGTGGATGGATGGATAGGTGGATGGATATTGTTTCTATACAATGGCCATTGGAACAGGTAAAGTATTTCTTTGGACATTGATTGTATCCTGGAAAAAAACATGGGATAACAAACTTAGTCAGTTGATTTATGGTTGGATGGATGGATGGGTGGATGAATGGATGGATGGATAGATGGATGGATGGATGAGTGGATGGGTAGATGGATGGATGGATGGGTAGATGGATGGGTGGGTGGATGGATGGATGGGTGGATGGGTATATGGGTGGATGGGTATATGGGTGGATGGATGGGTGGGTGGATGGATGGATGGATGGATTTTTTTCAAAATTATTATACTATCAAATTACGGACTGCGAGGCCATTCAAATTGAAAGAAATCACACAAGTTGGCAAATCAGCACTTAGACATGAAATTAATAATAATAATAATAATAATAATAATAATAATAATAATAATAATAATAATAATAATAATAATAATAAATAATAATAATAATAATAATAATAATAATAATAATAATAATAATAATAATAATAATAATAATAATAATAATAATAATCATCATCATCATCATAATGTATAATCAAATGTCAATGACCTAATCTGTGCGAATGAATCTGCCCCGCCCCAAACAACACAGGGACATTAAGCAGATTCCACATTCCATTCCAGGTTGTCATAAACTCTATTTTTTAAAATGATGTTTTCGTCATTGCTGTAAGCAGATTTTCTACGTTAGCAAATAAACAGCACGATAAATCAATACCACCAATCCCCTATAGACCTTTATAGTATAGATCATCTTACAAAATAATACAAGGGCGGGCTGACATATTATAAGTACCGTTTTGTTATAACTTTTTATTTTTATTTTTAATAGCACATACAAACATAATAAATGGGGGAAAAAAGCTTAGAATCTCAGCTACATATCATACTCTTTATATTTTTCCACATAATCGCCATCACGAGCAACACAGAGCTGCCAACGCCAAACTATTTGGCGCATGCCGTCAGCGAAGAATCCCGGTGATTTTGCTCGGCACTATCGACGAACATCTGCCAGTGCCTTCAAATCACTGCTGTAATGTAATGTAACGGTTTCTTGTCAGATACGTCTTGAGCTCGGGGAACAAGAAATACTCAGATGAGACTAGATCAGCACTACGGACTGGGTGCTATAGAGTCGAAAGTTTGAACCGAAAGATTGCGTCTTGGGATTGTCGATTAGTGTGAGGTCGGGCATTGTCAAGCTGCAAGATCGAATCTCTACCCGCGGCTATGTGGTCTTGTGGTATGACACTCGCTTTCGGATCGGAAGGTCCTGGGTTCGAACCTCGCTCGGCGCATAATTGAGTCCTTGGAAAAGGCTCTTTACTCACATTCTCTCACCGTACTCAGGTGTAAAATGAGTACCTGGCTGTTAACAGCGTTGTCTCTGTCCTAAAAATGTTAATATCGCCTAACAGGCGTCATGTCCCGTCCTACAGGTTAAATGTTGCTGTTGACCAGGGACCCCTTGTACAGCGCTTTGAGCACATTTAGTGGATATTGCGCCATCTAAGGCTCCATTTTAATTTTTTTTTTTTTAAATTTGTTTTACCCTGATCATATATACAGTCAACTGCTCCTTGATTGCTCGTATCGGATGCAGAAAGGCCAACCTGGTCGCTTGCGATCAAACACTTTTGTCTCTGTTGGGACATCTCCTTTGAAAGTTCTAACCCACTTTCGAACAGCGCCATCAGTAATACACATATGACCATAAACGGTCTTCATTCTTTGATGGGTGTTTGCTGCGCAGCATCCTTATGCTGTTAGAAATTCAAAAACAGAGCGCTATTAATGTGACGAGAAGTTCATTATGTGTCACCATTTTCTCAACCGCCGTGTCTTAGTCAGGTTGTGGCGTCACTCAATTATGAGCCCAAATGAAGTCACATGAATTAGTTGTTGCAAATGAGTGTAGAAGTATGGTTTGAGAGAGAGAGAGAGAGAGAGAGAGAGAGAGAGAGAGAGAGAGTGTGTGTGTGTGTGTGTGTGTGTGTGGGTGTGTGTTTGTGTGTGTGTGTGTGTGTGTGTGTGTGTGAAGTTTCATGATTGTACCTGAAATATGTATCGATTTATGGGCAAACGATACTTATATATCAGCCCACACTGGTAATATTAAGGTGAGTTGGACGCAACAAAATTAACATCCATTTGTTTACGCATCAGACATGTTCCATTTTTCTCTCGCCCACTGTAATTATCTTGTGCGGCTATGTGGACTAGTGGTATGACTCGCCTTCGAATCGGAAGGTCCAAGGTTCGAGACTAGCTCGAG
>NC_088367.1:32607806-32655306 GCF_034508935.2 Berghia stephanieae | reverse complement strand
TATAGATAGTATGCATATGACGTCACTCAGGCCTTTGTTATTGTTTTTGCCATCCGCATTTGTGAGTTGTTCTCACCAAACTGTATTAACCAGACTATAAAAGTTCATGGTTACACAGAGTTTGTGTGTTGGTCCGTTATACTTCCGGATGGCAATGTTGTGAACTCCTTTGCCAAGCGCATTCTATCTATACAAGGGACTTCCATACGGGCGCTAATAAAGAGAGAGAGAGAGAGAGAGAGAGAGAGAGAGAGAGAGAGAGAGAGAGAGAGAGAGAGAGTAAGAGAAAGAAACATTGCGTATCGTGTGTGTGTGTATGTGCGTAGAGAGAGAGAGAGAGAGAGAGAGAGAGAGAGAGGGAGAGAGAGAGAGAGAGAGAGAGAGAGAGAGAGAGAGAGAGAAATAGATATAATTTAAAAATGTAAATTATATAAACATACAGTGCTTCTCTCTCTCTCTCTCTCTCTCTCTCTCTCTCTCTCTCTCTCTCTCTCTCTCTCTCTCTCTCTCTCTCTCTCAAATTAAAAAAAAAACAACATATGAACTGGATTTTAGTATAAATATTCGATATAGAAGGAACGAAATTGACGTCACTCTGCTCTTTGTTTTGTTTTTTTTTTCTTTTAGCCATTGCATGATTAGTTCTAACTAAATTAAATCAACCACACTGTAGATAGTATGCGCTTGGCTAAGAAGCTTACAACATTGCCATCCGGAAGTATAACGGACCAACACACAAAACTATGTGTAACCTTAAAAATTTATAGTCTGTTTAATCGTAGCCATCGTTATGTTATAGCCTGACACTGAAATCCAAAAGGACCGGCAGTTTGACGTCATTATTTGGTTTTTGCACCGCCTAGTGAGTTGTCGTTAGTAGAGCTCATGGAAACAAGTCATTTAATTGGTTGAACTATTGAATTCAACTCACGATTTGTTTTCTTTTGTGGCAAAAGACTGGCATTTTGACGTCATTTTTTGGTCAGTATCAGGCCATAACTTTACGAAGGCCACGGTTTAATACAGTTTAGTGATAATTACTCATAAACGCGGATGGCAAATAAAACAATAACAAAAACCTCAGTGACGTCAATTTCATACTATCTATAAACGTCCAAAGTGACACAGTTTTGTGTGTTGGTACATCATATCCGATTGGCGGATGTTGTGAGTATTTTACTTAAACGCACAGCATCCATAAACTTGTTATAACTTAATAAATAATTTCAGATCCCAACATTTTGCCAACAATCAAAGCATAAATAACAACAACATCATTCATTTTGTTTACATGAGCAGATTTATATGCGTGGCTTTCTCTTAAGATCGTGTCTCCACGGTGGATCTGTACATTGATAGCCATTATATTCTTCACAAAGAAACGATTTTGTCGCTCACGTTAAGGCTAATTTATGGCCAACCCCGATAATCGTCAGAATTTATTTCTGGCCAGGTTTATGCATGATGGCGCCAACCGCTCTTTCTTTACAAAAATAGGATTCAATAGTCTGATGTCACGTCCGGACAACAAGGAGCAGCTTGGTTCTAAACAAGGAAAATCGGTACTTTTAATTCTTCATGTTGGCTAGAACTTTTTCACATGTCATGTGATCAGAATGTATAAAAGTCAAAACATGATCAGATTTATGTTTTTCTCCTCTGGATAAACTTTTATGCTCGTCGGAGAAGAATTTGTATCTGTGTTTGTGTGTGTTATTTTAAAAAATCAAACAATACAATTTAACCCATTAATGTTCATTAAAGGCGAGATTCAAGGTTACCTTGTATAAATGTTACCGTTTACGTAGATCCCGAGGCTAGGTGCCCGGTAACGAAAATAATGATTATGATACCAAAATATCTGCGATATTCCTCTTTATAACAAAGTTATGCATCTTTAATTGAACCCCTCTAAAACGTTTAGTAAAAGCGAACGTAATAGGATTCAATAGTAACGTCACTTCCTTCCTAATGACGCATGGTAACTAAGTAACACTGGCTCTAAACTATCGGAACAATGGCAGACGCCCGTATGAAATATTTCTCCGGCGAGCATAAAGGGTATCCAGAGAAAAAAAACCACATAAATTTGATCATGTTTTGACTTTTATACATTCTGATCACAAGGCATGTGAAAAGTTCTAGCCAGCATGATTTTTTTTGTTTAGAACCAAGATGCCCGCCGTTGCCGGGCGGCGTGACAGCAGACTATTGAATCGTATTTCCAGTCATAACTTTCTTATGGGCTGTTGGGTCACAATTTGACTCCCACTGCTGCGGCTAACTAAACTGCCGAAAGTTACCGTGTACGTAGACACTCCGTTACCTAAAAGATAGAATGAAGTTGACGTCACACAGGTCTTTGTTATTTTTTATATTTTTTTTGCCATCCGCGTTTATGAGTAATTCTCACTAAACTGTATTATCCAGACTATAAGCGTTTAAGGTTACACAGAGTATTGTGTGTTGGTCCGTTATATATAATATGCGCTTGGTTAAGAAGCTCACAACATTGCCATCCGGAAGTATAACGGACAAACACACAAAACTATGTGTAACCTTAAACGTTTATGGTCTGGTTAATAGTTTAGTGAGAATTACTCATAAATGCGGAATCCCATAAAACTTATGTGTAACCTTTTAACGTTTATAGATAGAACGAAGATGACGTCACTCAAGCATTCTATTGTATTTTGCCGTCCGCGTTTGTGAGTCATTCTCACTAAACTGTATTATCCAGACTCTATAAGTTCATGGTTACACATAGTTTTGTGTGTTGGTCCGTTATCCTTCCGGATGGCACTGTTATGAGCTTCTTAGCCAAGCGCATACTATCTATAGTCCGATTGAGCGAATACAGTGAGAACTAATCACCCAATTTGGGAACAAACGCATTCACTCAATAGACTTTTAAGGTTACGCACAATTTTGTGTGTTGATACGTTTCATCTGCTGTTGTGAGTATTTTGCCTAAACGCATAGAAGAGCATCACAAATCAGCGAGCTTGACAATTGACTTGTTTCTGATTACATAAATAATTAGCGAACAAGCATTTAATTGCTCAAACGGTTGCGAAATGACAACACGCTCACATCGAATAAATTTGTCAGACAAGAGTTAATTGGGCCCCTTCGCGCTAGACGTCTATATCGACCTGCGCTAGATATCACCATGAATACCAACACCCAACACCCAACATTATAAATAATATTACCATACCATTGAATAAAATACATAATGAAGTCATCAGAAGAAGGTTACCGACCATGCATCCTTTGGGGGGGGGGGGGGGGGGGGTAGGTCTTAATAAATGAAATAATAAAAATTCCATTTTTTTTTTTGTTTAAATCCAAAGAGCAACTTTGTCTTTAGAGGTCTATCTCGAACCAAAAAAAAACCAAAAAAAAAAACAAGACCCAAGATAACCCAGGCGCCAGCAGCAGCAGCAGTGCAGTCGATCCCCCAAATTGAGCGATAGGGGTTCCCTTTCTTGCTCAAGTAAACAACAACAACAACATCAACAATAACAACAACAAAAGAGAGACCCGACGCGACAGCAAGGCGGGAACGCTGGCCTTATCCACTCGGCATCTCGTCCCTTCAATATTAATATAGATAGTATGCGCTTGGCTAAGGAGCTCATAACATTGCCATCCGGAAGTATAACGGACCAACACACAAAACTGAGTGTATCCATGAACGTTTATAGTCGGGTTAATACAGTACAGTGAGCATTACTCATAAACGCGGATGGCAAAAAACAATAACAAAGACCTTAGTGACGTCATCTTCGAACTATCTATAGAAACTTTATCGATAACAGGCGCATCACGTTTTACATGACATAATATAAATAATCTTGCCCTTGGGAAGGAAGACAAAAAAAAAGTCCAAAATGCATGTAGATACACCTACTAAACCATGCAAGGCATTTTTTGGTGGGTCTTTTTTTTCTTCTTTTTCTCATGAAATCGACACTTAAAATTTATTTCGACTGCAGAGGAGTTGAGGGTTGGACCCCGACTCACCCAGGTCATAGGGCAATGGAAAAACTCTCTCTCTCTCTCTCTCTCTCTCTCTCTCTCTCTCTCTCTCTCTCTCTCTCTCTCTCTCTCTCTCTCTCTCTCTCTCTCTCTCTCTCTCTCTCTCGACTCACCCAGGTCATAGGGCAATGGAAAAACTAGTCATTCAATACTTGCCGACTGAGGTCTCTCTCTCTCTCTCTCTCTCTCTCTCTCTCTCTCTCTCTCTCTCTCTCTCTCTCTCTCTCTCTCTCTCTCTCTCTCTCCAAACAGAAATGTAATATTTTATGCATTCACGAAGAAAAAAAAAAAGAAGAAAAGTAAAAAAATTACGCGGTAAATTTTTTTTTTTTTTTAAAGAGGCATCTGAACTTGGAATTCTCCCTTAGTCTGGAAAAACACGAATCTAAAATTTGGTCAGAACACTCGTCCTTCTAATATCGATCGATTAAAATGACACTCATAAGCTAAACCCCCTCAAACCTGGGACTTCTGTGAAGACGAAGGTTGGAAAGTGTTTCGCAAGGTGAGGGCCATTTTAATCGATCGATAAATTATTTGAAGGACGAGTTTCCTGGCCAAAAGTGTAAATACGTGTTTTTTTCCAGATGACAACAGAGAGGGTTGCTATCTCGGCACCATCACGGAAAAATAAACTTCCGCGTACACTGTACGACTGTATTAAGTTTTCGTTTTCGATGTTTACCAAAAAGATACGAGTATACAATTGATGTTTTCTTTAGCTCCTTATCTATAAACAAACGCCGTTTCTCGTCGCCACACGAATGCCGGAGATGTTGGAGTTTTTGATAGACATAAAAGACAAGCCACCGTTTAACTCACTCAACCCTAACACCGACTATATCCGTAGTTTACCCGGGTTACTTTTACCCCATTATTACATTTTTTTCAGAGACAAATTATAGGCGTAGTATCACAGGTAATATTTTAAATTTTCACACGTTAATGATAGTTGAATAAAACTATCTATGTACATGCTCATTTTTAATACATTTTTTTCTATTTTGAAAAGTGGCAACAATCTCTAGGATTGAGTGAGTTAACGCGGAGTTGGAATATTTTTGAACCATCGTCTCTAAACTTGAGCATTCAAAGAAAAAAAATAAAGATGGTCGGAGGATCAAAAACTCTTGAAGTCTACATACGAGCTTTGCGCACCATCTTTTATTTAATTTTGGGCATCATTTTGATGTCATCAGAGATGTGATCTTGTCTCGTTCTACATGTTCCGCGTTGCTGTTGGTCAGGGACGGGTTGTAAAGCGCTTTGAGCACGTTTAGTGGATATTGCGCTACCTAAAGGTCAACTTTAATGAGTGTGTTGAACTCGTGACCTCAAGAAGTCAGGGAGAGAAGGCTCTAATAAGACAAGGGTTAGATACGATCTTTTGTGGAATCGTGGATAGCTCATACGGTAGAGTCACGCTCTCCCCGGCCAGGCGGAGTTGTCGTACCAGTAAGGTCGCGGGTTCGAGCCCCCATCGCCGCCGCCAATTTTTTATTCTCTATTGTCTTCTGGCCCTTTCCTACTCACTTCATTTCTTGAACTTTAATAAATGAGTAGTGAGACAATAAGCCCTGGACTTACCACAATCCTTCTCGTCGCTGCCATCATCACAATCCTCGTCCCCGTCACATCTCCACTGGTAAGGAATACACACGCACGTGTAGCTACACATGAAGTACTCGTCGGGACACGGGCCGCATTGCGACTTGAAGGAACCGCACGGGGATACTGGTAAAATAGAGAAGATGAAAAGATCAAAATGAGTAGGATGTTGAGGGGACAACGGCAATAAAGAGGAAAAGACAAAATAAATCAATAAACAAAGGAACAAAAACACAACCACTCACACATAACATCACATATACACAAACGCACACACACACACACACACACACACACACACACACACACACAAACACGCTCGCGCGCAAACATCTACTCTGCTGCTATAAAGAAGAAAAAGACGTTTTTACTTGGCAGATTAATCGTCCTTCATTTATCGGTCGATTTATCTTTCAACAGCAACAACAACAAAACAACAAAAACAACAGCAATAACAACAACAACAATAACAACAACAACAACAGCAAAAACAACAACAGCAAAAACAACAACCACAAAAACAAAACAAAAAAACAAAAAATACCCTCTCAAAACGGAGATCATTTTGGTCACAAGTTTGAGAAATAGGGACGGAGGAAGATATATATATATATATATATATATATATATATATATATATATATATATAGAGAGAGAGAGAGAGAGAGAGAGAGAGAGAGAGAGAGAGAGAGAGAGCACTGTATGTTTATGTAATTTACATTTTGAAATTATACAATATGGTTGTATGGTATCTTTGCAATGAATTAATTGTATCTTTTATTTTCTGAGGACGGTCCTTGAAAACTCATTGGAAAAAGTCTCATTCGGAGAACTCGTACGAGAAGATGGAACAAACAATACTTATTTGTGGGAAATTTGCTTGATCTGAGTGGAGTATCAAAATAAAAATTTGGTAAAAAATGATGATAATGATGATGATGATGATGAAGATGATGATGATGATGATGATGATGATGATGATGATGATGATGATAGCGAGGATGATAATAAGACATAATTGTGCGGTAAAAGAGGTAGTAGTAGTAGTAGTAGTAGTAGTAGTAGTAGTAGTAGTAGTAGTAGTAGTAGTAGTAGTAGTAGTAGTAGTAGTAGTAGTAATAGTAGTAGCACACACACACACACACACACACACACACACACACACACACACACATACAGACACATACACCACGAATTATGTTGCGTATTGATGCTATGCGTTTCTGTAAAAATACTCACACCATCCGCCAGCCAGCTTAAATATACCAACTCACAAAACCTTTAACGTTTATACTTATAGTCTGATTGATGCTTTTTTTTCGTTAATAATGAAAACCAATAACTAACAGGCAGTCTAAAAAACTATAACGACAAAGACCTGAATGACGTCAACTTCATTCCATCTATAATACGACTGATTGGCAAATAAAAGTGAGAAAATCAGAAACGAGGACAATAAAGGGAATCTAATAGCTTGCTGGATTGGACCTGGGCTAGCCCTACTACAGAGCTGCCTCCTTGAAATTTCAAAAATTCGTAGTTTCCAAGGAAATAAAATAAATTAAAAATTGAGCTTTTATATAGCGCAATATCCACTAAATGTGCTCAAAGCGCTTTACAAGGGGTCCCTGTCCAACAGTAACATTTAACATTAAAGACAATACATGACGCCTGTTAGCCGATATTATAATTCTTTTCGGACAGAGACAACGCTGTTTACGACCAGGTACTCATTTTACGCCTGAGTACGGTGAAAGAATGTGAGTAAAGAGCATTTTCCAAGGACTCAACTATGCGTCGAGCGAGGCTCGAACCCAGGACCTTCCGATCCGAAAGCGAGTGTCATACTACTAGATGACCGCATAGCCGCACAGACCAATTAGCCGCACATAGCCGAAGAAAAGTCCAATTTAAATAGCTTTAGAAATAAATAATTTGCCATCACCATGATCCAAAAATGCTCATAATTCCTGAATAAAGGTTCTAAGGAACTGAGCTTTCCTTTTCAATCGGATTTATTGAGTCAAAGATAGAGGCGAATGCAGTTCTGTATGTAGCGGCTATGTGGCCTTGTTGTATGACACTCGATTTCGGATCGGAAGGTCCTGGGTTCGAGCCTCGCTCTGCGCATAGTTGAGTCTTTGGAAAAGGCTCTTTACTCACATTCTCTCACCGTACTGAGGTGTAAAATGAGTACTTGGCCGTTAACAGCGTTATCTCCCTCCGAAAAAAAATTTTGTAATATCGCCTCATAGGCGTCATGTCCTGTCCTTCATGTTAAGTGTTGCTGTTGGCCAGGGACCCCTTGTAAAGCGCTTTGAGCACGTTTAGTGGATATTGCGTTTTATAAAAGCTCAATTTTAGCTGGAGTCAAAAATTTCGTCTTCCTACGAATTTTTCGTCGTGGTAGGCAGGCCTGCCTACTATCAGGTGATTCATTAATCTCCAAGACTGTTCACAGATTGGTCCCTGTGGACAGGGGATGTAAAAAGGTTATATCCAATCACCAGTGGTGGGCTCCCTCCCTCCTGGGCGGACCCTTCGTTCGATAGTGGGCCCGTGAGAGAAGGTGTGAGCTCCATTAGTGAGTACCAGCCAACGTGTGCAATTAATTGTTAGTGTGAGTGTGAGTGAATGGTGGCCACACCAAGAAGTTCCTCCCCCTTGGGATGTGACTGACTTGATGGCTTTCAGTTTTATTGTCTTCGTGAAACTAATCTCTCTCTCTCTCTCTCTCTCTCTCTCTCTCTCTCTCTCTCTCTCTCTCTCTCTCTCTCTCTCTCTCTCTCTCCTCTCTCCTCTCTCTCTCTCTCTCTCTCTCTCTCTCTCTCTCTCTCTCTCTCTCTCTCTCTCTCTCTCTCTCTCTCTCTCTCTCCGTGTGTGTGTGAGTGTGTGTGTGTGTGTGTCTTCTCGCTACTTGCATTTCTTTTATTTCAGTATGTTAACTACAATTCCTCTTGATTCCCTCATCCTTTATCCCTGTTGCAGCTACAACTACTTCAAAAATGTCACTCACTCACCAAAATAAGTTGTGGACTGTTAAAAAGTGATGAAGAAAAATGAATATCATGAAACAATATAACAGATTAAATAAGGAACAAAATATTTTAACAAGCATTCGGTAAAATATTGTCAGTCACACAAAACAATTAATAGAATTTGTTCTTTCTTGTGGCTGAAACAGTTTTGAGTCCGAAACAATCTATATTTTACTATTTGAAGATTCATGCTCATTTTGTCATAGATAGAACGAAGTTGACGTACCAGGTGATTTGTTTGTTGGCTATTTGAGCCAAAATCCTGTATTTTATATTTGAACTACATGTATTTGTGTTTCAATATAGACGGTTGACGTCACCAGTGATTGTTTTGGTTTTTTTTTTGTTTTGTTTTTTTTTTTTTGCCACCTACGTTTATGAGTAATTCTCGCTAAAACTGTATTAAACTGACTATAAAATTTCATGGTTACACATGGTTTTGTGTGTTGGTCCGTTATACTTCCGGATGGCAATGTTGTGAGCTTCTTAGCCAAGCGCATACTATCTACACGTTTTCGTTTGGTTGTTTGTTATTGTTTTTGGGTTTTTTTTTCTGTTTTACCCACAGCTGTGTGTGTGTGTTTACCTCATCTACCACCAGCAACAACAGAAACCGAAATAAGTCAAGCGTGACGACCACAATAATTATATATCTCCAAGCACCAAGAATGTCAAGTTGACCCTCGATATCGTCCCCGTGATCTGCCTGACCCGATTTCACCCTGTAGGTGGGATAGGAAGTTTGGAGATGATAATCTATATAATATATGGCAAATTAAGCCTGAAACATCGATGTAGACTGCCCCAAACACTGTGGTAAATATTTTAAATAATAATATATAGATTAGGCTATTTATAGACGAACGTTGATCGCTTTCCAGTGAAGGGTGACATAAATCATATTATTATTATCTTGATAGTAAATGTTGTATTGAGGCTACGCTTAGGGATCATAGCCGCCTACTGATGATATGCCATAAGGTAAAATACCCACAACATCCACCAGTCGTGTAAATAAACTTTGACGTTTATATATAGTATGTGATTGGCTAAGACGCTCACAACATTGCCATCCGGAGGTATAAAGGATCAACACACAAAACACTGTGTTACCATGAAAGTTTATAGTCTTGATAATACAGATAAGTGAGAATTACTAATAAACGCGGACGGCAAAAAAACAATAACAAAGACCAGAGTGACGTCAACTTCATTCTATCTATAGATAGAAAGAAACTGACGTCACTCAGCTCTTTGTTTTTGGGTTTTTTTTTTTTAGCTTGTCGTCTTTACGAGTAGTTCTCCCTAAATCCTATCAACAAGACTACAAACGTTCAAGGTTACACATCGTTATGTGTGTTAGTCCGTTATGATTGTGTGCAAACTTTGTGGAGCCTTTTTGGGGGAACAGTTGATCGGAGATGATCACCAGCTCTTAAAATTTTGGAAGGAGAGTACAATGATTGCATAGATATAAAGGAGCAGTTTATGAAGTTTTAATGAAAAAAAATTATGGAATTACAATAGTTGAGTCTAAAGTAGTTACATAATTTAGGTTTAATTGTCCGGCTATGTGGTCTTGTGGTATGACACTCGCTTTCGGATCGTAAGGGCCTGGGTTCGAGCCTCGTTCGGCGCATAGTTGAGTCCTTGGAAAAGACTCTTTACTCACATTATCTCACCGTCCTCAGGTGTAAAATGAGTACCTGGCCGTTAACAGAGTTGTCTCCGTCCGAAAAAAAAATGTAATATCGCCTAATAGGCGTTATGTCACATCCTACATGTTAAATGTTGCTGCTGGCCAGGGACCCCTTGTAAAGCGCTTTGAGCACTTTTAGTGGATATTGCGCTATATAAAAGCTCTTCTTTATTTAAAAAAAATTCTTGACCTCTTTTAAAAGTTCTAGATACCAACCACGTTTATCTCCCTTACTTTCGTATTCACTAAATAATCTACACGGAAATCTTGAAAACATCTTGTACAAATTATAGGTCCCGTCCCCACTCTTTCGAGATTTTCGTGCTGCACTGTATTTGTGTGTGTGTTTGTGTGTGTGTGTGTGTGTGTGTGTGTGTGTGTGTGTGGGTGGGTGGGTGTGTGTGTGTGTGTGGGTGGGGGGGTGTGTGTGTGTGTGTGGGTGGGGGGGGTGGGGTGTGTGTGAAAGTTTTTTTCTCGTTTCTTTCTCCCTTCAAATTCTATCTTTCTATTCTAATTCCTTTTTATTTTCCTTTCATCTTTTTTTCTTTTCTTTTATTTCTTTTTTTTTTTTTTTCCCTTTTAATTTTTCTTTTATTTAGTATTATTTTTGTTCAACCCCGCCCCTACTTTAATCGCTCCTCTCACGAAATAAAAAATAATACCCCACACCATTTAACTCACTCAACCCTCAGACCGACTATCTCGGTGGCCCCTGGTTACTGTTACCCCATCATAATATATATGTACATATTTCTGAGACAAATTTTAGCCATATTATTAAAGCTACTGTTTTTTTTTTTTGTTTTTTTTTTTTAATTAACGTAATATTGGAATTTGAATAAAACTATGTAGGCTTGCATGTCATTTTTTTTTTTTAGTTTCTTTTAGTACCCTACTATATTTTTTATTCAATTTTGAAAGGCACTAGGGAGCAGGGATAGCACAGAGCTAGATGGTTAGGGTTGAGATAGTTTTTAAAAATGAGCTTTTATATAGAGCAATATCCACTAAACGTGCTCAAAGTGCTTTAAAATGGGGTCCCTGGCCGACAGCAACATTTAACAAATACGACGGGAGATGAAGCCTGTTAGGCGATATTACAATTTTTTTTCGGACAGAGACAACGCTGTTAACGGCCAGGTACTCAATTTACACCTGAGTACGGTAAGAGAATGTGAGTAAAGAGCCTTCTCCAAGGACTCAACTATGCGCCGAGCGAGTCTCGAACCCATGACGTTCCGATCCGAAAGCGAGTGTCAATACTACAAGACCACATTGCCGAGTGAATACCAGTGGTATTGTTGTTAGTAATGATCAGCGTTGGGAATGGGAAGGGGAGACCGTTGTAATAGTTTTTGTCGAGATTGACATTCAAATAAACGGGTTGTCAACGACAGCAAAGTCAGTCAATTGCCATTTCATCGAAAGGTCGGGGGTTCAAACTCTGACGAAAGGCGTGACTTAAGCTGTAAATAGGAATCAATAGTCTGAAGTCACGTCCGCCCAGCAACGAGCAGCTTGGTTCTAAACAAAGAAAATTGGTACTTTATATTCTTCATGCTGGCTAGAACATTTTCACATGTCATGTGATCAAAATTTATAAAAGTAAGACATGATCAGATTTATAATGTTTTTTTTTTCTCCTCTGGATGCTCGTCGGAGAAGTATTTCATAGGGGCGTCCGCCATTGTTCCGATAGTTTAGAACCAATTACTAAGTTACCATGCGTCTTTGCGAGGGAAGTGACGTCACGACTATTGAACCCTATTGAGTGCATTCATTCCATCTCCTGTTCGTGAATAACTAGTGTGTCGTTGACACTTTCGATGGTATGAAATTGACAGTCACTCGGATCTTTGTTATTGTTGTTTTCCATCCGCGTTTATGAGTATTTCTCACTAAACTGTTTTAACCAGACCATAAACGTTCAAGGTTACAAATAGTTTTGTGTGTTGGTCCGTTATACTTTCGGATGGCAATATTGTGAGATTCTTAGCCAAGCGCATACTATCTATACATTTCTGTGATTCACTCACAACAAACACATGAAACAGACCAGAAAACAAAACGACGTGTAACCTAAAACGTTTATATTACTATTCAAACATTTATTTAGTGAGAACGGATCAATTTATTCTTTGAATTTTCAGAACACCTTTATTTATCGATTTAACTATTTATTATCTATTCATTTATTTATTATTTATTCATGCATTTATTTATTTTTCATTCATTAATTCATTCATTGTTTCTAGTAGATTGAATGAAAGTGTTTTAGTGTTAGTCCCTCTATCATTGGATATCGACACTTTGATCAATATATATTTCTGTCGGTGACGTGTTTAGTCTCTAGTTTTTGCCTCTATAGACAGTATGCGCTTGGCAAAGAAGCTCACAACATTGCCATCCGGAAGTATAACGGACCAACACACACAACTCTTTGTAAGCATAAACTTTTATAGTCTAGATATCTAATATAGTTTAGTTTCCAACATTTTTTACGCAAGTTCAGGTAATCTCAGTTCGATATATAAAGTAAAAAAATAATTCTAGCAAAAATCTAGTAGTAGTAGTAGTAGTAGTAGTAGTAGTAGTAGTAGTAGTAGTAGTAGTAGTAGTAGTAGTAGTAGTTGTTGTTGTTGTAGTAGTAGTAGTTGTAGCAGTAGTAGTAGTAGTAGTAGTAGTAGTAGTAGTAGTAGTAGTAGTAGTAGTAGTAGTAGTAGTAGTAGTAGTAGTCCATTAGAGCCTTTGATTGTAGTCGGAATATATCCCGGTTTCTATAGCGTGAACCGGAAAATAACAAATCCTTGCTATCCTTTGGATAAGACGCTAGTCTATCTCAAAAGTATAAGCTAAGATGAAGACAGATATATTTTAAAAAAAGGTGATTTGTTGGCGGAAAGCAACGCTTTTGTCAGTCAGTCTAATAATCCAAGTCTGTGTTTCAAAGGTTGTAACCCTTGAGATTTCCATTGTCTCTCCATTGAATTATGATAAGTCTCCACATCCCCCATAGTCCCAGACTCCTGTCTAATCAGCCATCCTTGAGATACCTACCGGCAATTTATTCTATATTTATATATCCATATCCATATCCAAGACATTTACCTCTGCCATGTTCTGCCAAAACGTCATTTTGTTTGGGGTTTGTTTTTTTACCCCTCACCAATTTGGCCAGAAAACTTTTGATAGATTAAAAAATTAAAATCGAGCTTTTATATAGAGCAATATTCACTAAACGTGCTCAAAGCGCTTTACAAGGGGTCCCTGACCAAGAGCAACATTTAACATGTAGGACGGAACATGTCGCCTGTTAGGCGAGATTATAATTTTTTTCGGACAAAGTCAACGCTGTTAACGGTCAGGTACTCATTTTACGATCTTTTCCAAGATTCAACAATGCGCCGAGTGAGGCTTGAACCCAGGACCTTCCGATCCGAAAGCGATCGTCATACCACAAGACCACATCGCCGCACATAGATTATAGCAACCGCAATCTTGTCAATTAGTCTCTAGTCTGAGTCTGAGATTATTTCAACACGTATTTGAAAGTCTCCAGATTGGAGCTTCTTAATCCGTCGATGGGCATCCTAATCAGTCGATACACCAAGTAGCTAATCTAAACATGTCCTGCCTGGCCAAAATTTGAAGACAGTAAGAAAGAAAAAATGTTTTATCAGTTTATGGCAAATTTCAGGGGTTTATTCTAGACAGCGATTACCAATACGATATGTTTTCCAAAAGCAAAATTTTAATATAATACAATATATCGTACTATGACAAAATACCTTTATTTTCAGTTTGGCCGGAAAATAACTTATCTATCGGTTCA
This sequence comes from Berghia stephanieae, assembly GCF_034508935.2. Lineage (NCBI taxonomy): Eukaryota > Metazoa > Mollusca > Gastropoda > Nudibranchia > Aeolidiidae > Berghia > Berghia stephanieae. Next base: position 32,641,085 of record NC_088367.1, on the reverse strand, counting down.
ACTTACTTTCCATTTATACAAAAAGTCTTAAATTCATAGGTTTTTTTGTTTTTTTAAGTGAGACTTCTGTTAAGCCGGGTGTTCTTTTCATCAATCGATATATTATAAGATAAAGTTTTCTTGTCATGTGTAAAATGAGTACCTGGCCGTTAACAGTGTTGTCTTTGTCCGAAAAATTGTAACATCGCCTAACAGGCGTCATGTCCCGTCCTACATGTTAAATGTTGCTGTTGACCAGGGACCCCTTGTAAAGCGCTTTGAGCACATTTAGTGGATATTGCGCTATATAAAGCTCAATTTAATTTAATAAAGTTTTCTTGCAAAAATGTTTTTTGGGGGTTTTTTTTTTGTTCTTTTTGTTGTTTTTTTTTTTTTTTTTAAATATTAGAATGGCAGATTTATTTGCGATTCCCTGCATTCAATGGCATGTCGATAACGACAGACACAACCCGGCATATCATATCGTCAAACTATGGCATGTCTGATAAGAAGCCAGATTGGTGTTACAAACAATATCAAATAACATTTCTCCCTCTCTCTCGTTAACTCGATATATGCAGAAGGAGCAAAGAGCAATCTAGATAATATTTTTATCATCTTTATTGCATAGCAGCAGGGGTGAACAGGTGATTTTCTTTTTACCCCCTATCAACTATCTAGAGTGGAAATTCATAAGTGTATAGACAGTGTGCGCTTGGCTTATAAACTCATCACATTGCCATCCGGAATATATAACGGACCAACACACAAAACCATCTGTAATCTTAAACGTTAATACAGTTTCGTGAGAATGGGAGGGATCTGTAGATAGAATGCGCTTGGCCAAGGAGTTCACAACATTGCCATCCGGAAGTATAACGGACCAACACACAAACTCTGTGTAACCATGAACTTTTATAGTCTGGTTAATACAGTTTAGTGAGAACAACTCACAAACGCGGATGGCAAAAACAATAACAAAGGCCTGAGTGACGTCATCTGCATACTATCTATAGATAGAATGCGCTTGGCTGAGAAGCTCATAACATTGCCATCCAGAAGTATAGCGGACCAACACACAAAACTGTGTGTAACCATGAACTTTTATAGTCTGGTTCCGACAGTTTAGTGAGAAGTACTCATAAATGCGGATGGCAAAAAACAATAACAAAGGCATGAGTGACGTCATCTTCATTCTATCTATATTACCTTTCCATGTTCTCGAGGTCATTGGTCACATTGGAATATGTGCTCAAAATGACCCACATAGTGAAAAGTGTTCACAGTTTGAGAGATATCCAACATCACAATTGGTCATTTTGCTCAGCGGGACTCATGGGTATGTTTCATAGCCCAACTCCAGTCGGCCATGGTATGTTTACAACTTTCATAAATTCAGCAGCGTGTTTACATTTATTGAGAAATGTCCAATCGTTGCACAGCAACAAATCATGTGAACGATGACTAGGTTGGACGAAAACATGAATATAGATCGCTCCCATTGCTCACAAACATGGATGACAAAAAACAATAACAAAGGCCTGAGTGACGTCACCTTCGTTCTATCTATATTATATTATAAATACAATATAAATGTATGTGTTTAGGTGTGTCTATGTGTGTGTCTGTGTGTGTATGTGTCTCTGTTTGTGTCTGTGTGTGTGAGTCAGTGTGTGTGTGTGTCAGTGTGTGTGTGTCAGTGTGTGTGTGTGTGTGTCAGTGTGTGTGTGTGTGTGTGTCAGTGTGTGTGTCAGTGTGTGCATGTGTGTGTATGTGTGTGTATGTGTCTCTGTGTGTGTCTCTGTGTGTGTGTCAGTGTGTGTGTCAGTGTGTGTATGTGTGTGTATGTGTATGTATGTGTCTCTGTGTGTGTCTGTGTCTGTGTGTGTCTATGTGTGTGTCTGTGTGTGTATGTGTCTCTGTGTGTGTCTGTGTCTGTGTGTGTGTGTCAGTGTGTGTGAGTCAGTGTGTGTGTGTGTGTCAGTGTGTGTGTGTGTCAGTGTGTGTGTGTGTGTTTGTGTGTGTCAGTGTGTGTGTGGTGACATTATGGTCCTGCCTAAAATATGTAAATTGCAGTTGACACAAAGTAAACAATGTCATCCACCTGTCGGATGGTAAATAGCTTATTGGATGACATATCGTATATCTTTGGTACCGGCTTCAGTATGGCCTCTCAGCGTCGTATGCGCTGTTGCTGGTATTGTTGTTGTTGTTGTTGTTGTTGTTGTTGGTATTGTGGTGACCTTGGTGGTGCCACTATTGCTGTTGCTGCTGCTGCTGATGATGATGATGATGATGATGATGATGATGATGATAATGATGAGATGATGATGTTGATGATGATGTTGATGATGATGATGATGATGATGATGATGATGATGATGATGATGATGATGTTGATGTTGATGATGATGATGATGGCCGTGGCGACAACGATAAAGAAACTGATGCTGCTACTGCATCTGTTTGATGGTGGTGGTGGTGGTTGTGTTGACGGTGGCAATACCAGCGGTTACAATGATAACATGTCGACAATGCCGTTATAGTTACTGTTGCTATCGTTGTCTTATATGAAAATGATGATGGCGATGACGATGATCACACCGACAGCTACACAGCCGTACTCTGGAAACAACACATCTTTAAAAATTTGGCCAGAAAACTCGTCCTTCAAATATAGATCGATTTAAATTACTCTCATTCTCATCTTGGCAAAAACTCTCAAACCCGGGACTTCGGCGAAATTCTCAGATCTAAAATGAGTACCTGGTCGTTGACAGCTTTGTCTTTATTGTAATATCTCCCAACAGGCGTCAATGTCAAAACCACTCAAACCTTTGATTTCGCGGAGGTCACAGTCACATGTTTGAGTTTGGGAGTTGTTGTCAAGATGAGGGTCATTTGAAAGACGCGTTTTCTGCCCAAAATTTTAAAAATACCCGATTCTTTACAGTACGGCCAGATCTGTCAGAGTCACCTCATTCCCAAAAAAAAAATAAAATAAAAACAACAACAAAATAACAAAACAAAAACGCAACAAATCAAAAAACAAACTATCCACCACAAACACACACACACACACACACACACAAACACATACACATACACACACATAAACAACACACAAACACTCATATATGCGCGCATTATAAACACGCATCATGTGCATAGGTTCACACATGATATACAAACACGCACGTGAAACAGGGTGGACACAGAGAGAGAGAGAGAGAGAGAGAGAGAGAGAGAGAGAGAGAGAGAGGGAGAGAGAGAGAGAGAAGGGATGAGGGAGGGGGGGGGGGGGGGGAAATGGGGCATTTGGAATGCGACACAGCGACATCTTTATAGTTCTATTACTATTAGTAGACCATGTACCTATAATGACCTATACCGACATTACACCACCTGCACGTAATTTGCAAAGGTTAGTTGTACACAGTACATAATACTATTCCAAGTACAAAGGACTATGATGGTACCATTATCTCCACCGACCCACATTTCCAGATGGAAGAAGGTTGGTCAGTTCCCAAACAACGATATTTCCGATTTCTATCATCATCATCGCCATTTTCACCCTGGGTCAGGGTAGTATAGGCCATAGACAAACAATTGCCATCCTACTCTATCCTGAGCTAACTTTTAAACTCGTTCCATGTCTTATCACTTCTCTGTATATCGGCTTCTTTAATTCTTCTCCATGTTCCCCGTCGCCTTCCCCTTGATGTTCTGCCCTGAAGGTTCCAGTCCAATATGGTTCCAAGTAATGCCATATATAATACATGCCTACTAACTGGGGATGTGGCGTGGAAACTGGAAGGCCTGTCGAGTCTCGCTATGATTTGCTAAGGTTCCGAGGCAATATTTTATAAGTCTTAATTTTTTAAAAAATACAGTACTCGTTGGTTTCTTGCACGATTTCGGGAGAAGCCAAAAAGTGTGCTAGAAGAAGGAGAAGGAGAAGGAGAAGGAGGAGGAGAAGAAGAAGAAGAAGAAGAAGAAGAAGAAGAAGAAGAAGAAGAAGAAGAAGAAGAAGAAGAAGAAGAAGAAGAAGAAGAAGAAGAAGAAGAAGAAGAAGAAGAAGAAGAAGGAGGAGGAGGAGGAGGAGGAGTAGAAGGAGGAGGAGGAGGAGGAGGGGGGGCATGAGGAGGAATAGTAATAGAAGGGGGAAGAGGAGAAGAAGAAAGAATACACGTTATTTGGGTATGATGTGTAGTTAACATTAACAATCAGTAACATTATAAATAGCAGTATATTCAAGAAAAGAAAACCATTAAGAAACGTAGAACTGATTGTTCTCCTTCCGGAAAAGGTTACCGGCAATGGTCTTGATAAAACGTAACATATTCGAGGTCAAGTACGGAAGTCACTAAAACTAAAAGCCAAAAGAGAAGAGCAGAATAATATGAATAAGAAAATCCGTTAATAATTGAATAAGTGTTGATCCAGTTTTTTAAAAAAAACAAAAAAAAACAGTACATGTTTAGCACCCCCCCCCCCCCACCACCAGTCGTACTTCAATCTACTAAAGATGCTGTGCGCTTGGCTAAGAAACTCGCAACATTGCCATCCGGAAATATAACGGACAAACACAAAAAATTATGAGTAACCTTAAACGTTTATAGTCTGGTTAATACAGTTTTAGTGAGAACTACTCAAAAACATGGATAGCAAAAAACAATATCAAAGACCTGAGTAACGTCAACTTCGTTCTATCTACAGATAGTATGTGCTTGGCGAAGAAGCTCACAACTCATTGCCATCCGGAAGTATAGATAGATCGAAGTTGACGTCACCCAGGCCTTTGTTATTGTATTTTGCCATCCGCGTTTATGAGTAATTCTCATTAAACTGTATCAACCAGACTATAGATAGAATGCGCTTGGCCAAGGAGTTCACAACATTGCCATCCGGAAGTATAACGGACCAACACACAAACTCTGTGTAACCATGAACTTTTATAGTCTGGTTAATACAGTTTAGTGAGAACAACTCACAAACGCGGATGGCAAAAACAATAACAAAGGCCCGAGTGACGTCATCTTCGAACTATCTATAAACATTCATGGTTACACAGTTTTGTGTGTTGGTCCGTTACATTTCCGGATGGCAATGTTGTGAGCTTCTCAGACACGCGCATACTATCTCTTACGGACCAACACACAACACTTTGTGTCACCATGAACTTTTATAGTCTGGATAATACAGTTAAGTGAGAATTACTCATAAACATGTATAGCAAAAACAAAAAAAAAAAACAAAAAAAACTGAGTGACGTCAACTTCGTTCTATCTATAGATAGAATGCGCTTGGCCAAGGAGTTCACAACATTGCCATCCGGAAGTATAAAGGACCAACACACAAACTCTGTGTAACCATGAACTTTTATAGTCTGGTTAATACAGTTTAGTGAGAACAACTCACAAACGCGGATGGCAAAAACAATAACAAAGGCCTGAGTGACGTCATCTGCATACTATCTATAGATAGTATGCGCTTGGCTAAGAAGCTCATAACATTGCCATCCGGAAGTATGACGGACCAACACACAAAACCGTGTGCAACCTTAAACTTATATAGTCTGGTGAGTACAGTTTAGTGAGAATCACTCACAAACGCGGATGGCAAAATACAATAACAAAGGCTTGAGTGACGTCATCTTCGTTCTATCTATAGAGAATTAGAAGCACATCTCGGAACGTCTCATGAATTACAAAGGAGCACGTATGTTTCCCCAATTCGTTCAGCACATTATGACCAAGTCATTCATTTTTATGGTGTCATGGCACACATCATAACCAAAACACGAGAAAACGTCAACATGGAACACACCACGAAATAGTGAAGACGACACATTTATGTCAAAGGTCAAGTGGCGTCATGACATAGGTGACATTGTGAATACTTAATAGTATAGACATGCACTGGCACCTACTAACGCATGTTTTGGTTTGCTTAAGTTGCCCCCCCCCCCCCCCCCCCCCCCCGCCCTTTCTTTTCATTTTGACCAGAAAAAAAAACCTTTTACTTCCTTAAAAATAAGTATGTTTATAAATGGATTGAGATGACTGAAACCCATAACGTACCATTATTTATTATTATTATTATTATTATTATTATTTTATTATTATTATTATTATTATTATTATTATTATTATTATTATTATTATTATTATTATTATTATTATTATTATTATTATTATTGTGTTTTGTTTTGGATAGGTTGGTGGTCATTTTAATCGTTAAATATTTGAAGAAATTCTGACCAAAAAAAACAAAAACAAAAAACAAACAACAACAAAAAAAAAACCCCAAAACAAACAAACAAACCAAAAACAATAACAACAACAACAAAAAACAAACAAACAAAGAACAAAGTTTTTAGCCAGGTAACGGTAGTGTGGACATAATGTTTGAGGTCCCATATTAACAGCTATGACATGGTCTGACATTGCCTGCCATAAAACAAGATAAGTACGTTGCCGCAAAACAAGATAATTACGTTGCCGCACTCTGAAATAAGCACGTATTTAAATCGTTTGGCCAGAAAACTCGTCCTTCAATTATCGTTTGATCAAAATTGCCCTCATTTTGGGAAAAACTCTCAATCCTGAGATATCTCGAAGTCCCAGGTTTTGAGAGTTTTTGCCAAGATGAGGGTCATTTAAATCAATCGATAATTGAAGGACGAGTTTTCTGGCCAAAAAAAAATATAAATGTGTGCTTCTTTCGGAGTTACGGCGGTACGGCCATTTATTACAAGAGATCGTTGACCATTAAGGACTAGTACTACAAAATGACCATAAAGATGGACAGTGGTCAAATTTCTTACCTTATACACACTTAAAACCATGAACTTTTATATAGCGCAATATCCAATAAATTATGTGCTAAAACGTTTTACAAAGAGCCTTAAGCCAACAGCAAAACTAAGGGTTGTAGGACGAAGACACAATGACTGAAGGCTATCAGTGAGAGGTGTATGCCATGATTTTCTCTCTTGACACAGACAACAATAATATAATCACCAGCCAGTTGCGGCTATGTGGTATGTGGTATGACACTCGCTTTCGGATCCAGGTCCTGGGTTCGAGCCTCGCTCGGCGCATAGTTGAGTCCTTGGAAAAGACTCTTTACTCACATTATCTAACCGTACTCAGGTGTAAAACGAATACCTGTCCGTTAACAGCGTTGTCTCTGTCGGAAAAAAAAGTAATATATCGCCTAACAGGCGTCATGTCTCGATCTTTATGTTACGTGTTGCTGTTGGTCATGGATCATTTGTAAAGCGCTTTGAGCACGTTTAGTGGATATTGCGCGATATAAAAGCTCAATTTTTTCAGATGCTCATTTTACGGTTAAACAAAGAGGTTTTTTTTTCTTGATTTCCTTTTGTGTTTAAGGGTTTTACGGCGCTTGCAACACATTTAGGTCTTATCAGCGCCAGTAAAAAGGAAGAAAATGGGATAATAAAAAAGTTATAGAATTACAATTAAAGCACCCAAGAATGAGACAGACAAAGGGGAATTGGTTCAAATAGGGAACAGATGTAGAGCACACTATCAGTGTACTTAGTTTGAGATCACCTAAATGTTTCATCCAGGCATAAGCACAGGTTCCCGCCAAGAGGAACACACTCAAATGTTTACAAATCATATATATGTGAAAGGAAAACTAATATAGTACATAACAGAGAGATGATTTACAAGGGAAAACAATATCATCTCCCAAAACTAACAATACATTTGACTGTTTCCCTCCCAGACGGCCAGGACAAAACCAAGCAATCTCATTCCAAGACAAAGACAGAAAGCATGTTAGAAAACAGATATAGGGGGATAGAAGACACAGTATGTACATCCCTACCCACTATGGGAGGTCAGGAACCCCACCCGGTTTGTTTTGTTTTTTTCTTCAAGGACTTGACTTTGCGCTTCTCTCGGCGGGACTCGAACCAGGGACCTACACAAGTCAGAAGTGGAGTGTGACATACAAGTCTACAACGCTGTGGTTGAGCATAACAGAAACTTCCCACTTTCCAGGAAGACACGAGCACGGTGAAATAAAGAGTTTTTTGGGGGATTTTTCTTCAAGGACCCGACGTTGGCCCGCCCTCAGCGGGACTCGAACCAGCGACCTACAAGTCAGAAGCAAAGTGACATACCACACGTTTACACAACGCTGTGGTTGAGAACAATAAAAACTTCCCACTTTCCAGGAAAACCGTCACATTCGTTACGATTCAATGAACATTTGATTTTTTTTATTCCTTTCGTTTTGTTTTGTTTATTATTTTTTAAATAGATTTGTTTTGACACATACATGACTGTAATTGAAGAAAAATACAAGAGAACAACACAAGGCAAAAAACAAAAAATCCAGAAAAATCAGTGTAACTCGACTGGCACCAACAGAAACAAGAAAACACACGTACACACACAGACAGACACACACACACACACATACACACAAATAAAAAAAACAGCGCCCACCCCCCCCCCCCCACCACCAAAAAACAAAAAACAAACAACAAACAACAAAAAATAAATAAATAAAACTGCGAGTCCGTGCAGGACAGATATGTGCATGCATGTGCACGTAATGGTACAAACCTGGCCTAATGCTGTCTATTTTTTTTATTTTCCCCCAAGCCCCCACTTTTAACCACAACATGGCCAAGATCCCAGGTGCTGGTGCCAGGTGTAGGTGGCTACGCTATGCCATAAATACCAATGGACAATAGGTACCTACTGCCATGTTCTGATAAAACACATTGTATAGAATAAAATGCTGGCCAGGAAACATGTCCTTGGACTGTGGATCGATGACAATAATCCTCATCTTGGCAAAAAGTCTCAAACCGCGGACTTCTGAATTTCAAATACGTTGGTTTTTTGTTTTGTTTGTGTGTGTGTGTGGGGGGGGGGGGAGGTCTTCGGATACGGGATTATAGGTAATGGCAAAGAGTTCTTTGTTTTGCCTGCCGTTATGTCGTACAATGGAAAGAAAACATCATTTTTTTTTTTCATTTAGGCCAGAATCCTCTTCCTCTTCTTCATCATCATCATCATCATCGTCATCATCATCATATTAATAATAATAATAATAATAATAATAATAATAATAATAATAATAATAATAATAATAATAATAATAATAATAATAAAAGAGGATCTAGTACAACCCCTTGTTTGTCCAAAAGGTTTTAAAACTGAAGGCTATTAAAAATCTTACCTACTACTATGTACTACAACAAATCAAAATAGGAAATCATTATTTATTTATTTTTGGCCAAATGAGATTTTTTTTTTTAAGGCGTTTTGCTATAATATTATTTTTTACAACAGAAGAACAAGTAAAGAGTTTTTGAGTTTGGCAGGCATACAACCATTTTACAGCTTGGCCTTGCCTTTCCTGTGATTGACCGGCGGTGGAAATTCGAGCAGCAGACAAAAGTATCGCCGGACTAATGGCAATTCAATGCAATGGGACTGGGGCAAGTTCCGTATTATCACACGACATAATCATTTATATATATATATATATATATATATATATATATATATATATATATATATATATATATATATATAGCGCAATATCCACTAAGGGCGGCGAAGAGGCCGAGTGGTTGGTTAAGGCATTGCACTGCGATCTGGAAGGTCCCGGGTTCGAGCCCCGATTCAGGCACGTTTGTTTTTTTGTTTTGTTTTGTTTGTTTTTGTTTGTTTGTTTTTTTTCCTTCGGAAAGATTATTAACCCCCAATTTTTGCTCACTGGGACAACATGGATGATTCCTTTATGGAAGGCGACGATATTTTATGATGACGTGGCGGAAGGGCGTAATTTTATTTTCATTTTATTTTATTAAGAATATCCAGTAAATGTGCTGAAAGCGATTTACAAGGGGTCCCGAGACAACAGCGACTCTTAAACTGTAGGACTATTAAATATGATGCCTGTTACTGTTGGACAATATTACAATATTTGATCCGATAGACAGAGACAATATTGTTAACGACCAGACACGCATTTTACACTTGAATACGGTGAAAGAATGTGAGTAAAGAGTCTTTGGCCAAGGACGCGAACCCTGAACCTTCCGCAGTCCAAAGGCGAGTGCCATACCACAAGACCACATAGCCGGACATATTATCTTATAAATTATAAAGACCAGTGGCCTTGACGAATACGGTGAGAGTCTTTTCCAAGGACTCAACTATGCGCTGAGCGAGGCTCGAACCCAAGAACTTCCGATCCGAAAGCGAGTGTCATACCACCAGACCACATAGCCGCACATATAAAAGATCTGAATCCCCAAAAATAATAAGGCCACGTTTGAGGTGTGTGCATACTTGACCCCTTTGTTGTTTGATAGATAAGGTAGGTATGGATTCCACACACACAACACCACCTGGGTCTGGAATGTCTTTGGCCTTTGCCATTGTTTGCCTTGGATAGAAATGGAGAGAACACAGGGAAGGTATTTGTCTACCTGTTCTGCTGTTAAGTTGAGCTTTTGTATAGCGCAATATCCACTAAACGTGCTCAAAGCGCTTTACAAAGGGTCCCTGACATAAAGAAAGAGACATGACACCTGTTAGGAGATAATACAATTTTTTTTCCCGACGCTGTAAACGGCCAGGTACTCGTTTTACACCCGAGTATGATGAGAGAATGCGAGTAAAGAGTCTTTTCGAAGGACTCAACCAAGCCTGGCAACTTTTCTCCCAGTTTCGAGGAGTCAACGTCTCCGCCCCTAGAGGGACCGATTTTGTCCAGGTCGACTTCCATCTCGTATGCGCAATCCTGTCCTACGTCAGGAAAGCCAAGTACAAGGGTTGCCGAGACTTATTTCAGCTTGGAACTTGGGCACCGTCCATTATGCGCTTGAGAGGGGTTTCCCCCAGTTTCCATCTCTAGTTTGTTAAGCCAACCAGTTGTAATCGTCTCCCGCCGGACACCAGGGGGGAAAAAAAGGGGGGGAGGGGGTGGATGGATTTCTGCCATTGTCGGGCCCCATTCTTTAGGCGTTGTTGCCAGCGTTCCCAAACCATATGAATAGTTTAACATCGAGATTCTCCACGTTCTTGCTTCTACCCCTCACTGGAACGCAATAAATACCTCGTGGTGGAGTACCAGAGTGCCGCTCCGGAAGTCCCCAGGATTCCTGCTCAGTACCCCATGTTGTTCCCGCCTGCTTCCTTGTGTCAGCAGAGAGCTGAATATGTTTGAGCGTTTTACATTTGTTTACGTGGTGCAGTGCTATTGAGACGACCTCCTATAATATACTTCCTGCTTTAATCCCACTGTGTATGTGATTTGGGGGTAGGGTGGGGGGGGGGGATTATTTGTTTGTATTTTTATTTTCAAGATAGATCCTGCTCGCTTCTTCTTCTCTCATTGTTTATGGGTTTACGGAGTTGGCGGTACTACTATGTACTACTATTACTACTACTACTACTACTACTACTACTACTACTACTACTACTACTACTACTACTACTACTACTACTACTACTACTACTACTACTATCATCATCATCATCATCATCATCATCATTAACCTCAACATCATCACCACCATTATTATCGTCGTCATCATCATATTATAGCGCTTATTTTCCGGGAAAATTTCAAATAATCGAGTATCATTTATCCATCCATAAAATGTTGGGCATTTTCCCGAACCGACTACCATCAACAACCAAACAAAACAAACCCTGTTTTCCCAACCTAAATTTCTATGTACACTCGTATCGATCGACCCATACTTGTACGAGGCGATGGGATCGAATTCTTTTCAATATTTTCACAGTACATTTTGATTTTTAACGTTTTAGTAGCGATGTCATAATATATACATCTGATTCCATTGTCTCTTTGGTATGTTTTGTAGCATAATATTATGGTATCCTTTTCTTTATTTACGTTCAGATATTTTTAAGACATGCTACAGAGACATCGATATTGATCTTGGATTTATGTTAAATTTGTCTTGTTTGTCTCACTTTTTTCTATGTTGTTTGATTGCTATATAGATCGAAATCTTTTGTCTGTTTTATCATCTCCTTTGGGATTTTTTTTAATGGCGCTGAATTGATCTAAACGTTTTGCAAGACCCGCCCTGCTGGGGTTCCTGACCTCCCATAGTGGGCAGGGAGACACTTACTGTGTCTTCTATCGCCCTATGTCTGTTTTCCAACTTGCTTTCTATCTTTGGCTTGGAACTGGAATGAGAATACTCGGTTTGGTCCTGGCCTTGACCAGATACCCTGACACGGAGGGAAACAGTCAAATGAAAAGTTAGAGTTTAGGGAGAGGATTTTTTTTTCTGTCTTGTAAATACTCTCTCTGTTATGCACTGTATTATTTTTGTTTTACACTTATATTATGATTTGTAAACATTTGAGTGTGTTCCTCTTCCTGCGGACCTGTGCTTGTGTCAGGATGAGACATTTAGGTGATCTCAAACTAAGTACACTGATAGTGTGCTCTTGGAATCTACACCTGTTCTCTATTTGAACCAATTCCCCTTTTGCCTTACGTTTTTCTTCGGTACTTTAATTGTAGTTCTAGAACATTTTTTACTATCCCATTGTCTTCCTTTTACTGGTGCTGATAAATGTTTTGAGATGCCTCATCTTAACAACGCCAATACCACAATAACTGATTCGTCTGTAGTGTTTCATTAATCCTGTTTGGTTGATAAAGAGGAAACCCGAAACGTCCACTTTATCTGTTTTCGTATATTAACGCTTACATTGAAGCTTACATTCAATTTCACATTGTTATTTATTTGTTCGAGCTTCGAGCGGTAACATTTACATTATAAGAAAAAACAAACTTCTCCAGACGTTTTCTCAAAACGTGGCATGATTTTTGGGGATTCAGATCTTTTATAGCGAATATTAAGGTTAATCAGAAATACTACGCCTCTCCCTAAACGCGTAATGATAATATGTTTACAATAAATAATAATGTGAAATTAAGAAAATAAGGAGCAGGCACCGGTGTAAGATAAAGATACATACAAGTGTATGTATGAAAGGTGCCAGACAAAGCAAGAAAGAAAAATAGAAGAATAAAATCAACCAGGAGAGATAAGATATTTTCATTAAAATAATTCGAATTTCGATTATTATGAAATAAGATTTCTTGTCCAGAACGATTAAATAAATAAATAAATAATATATTGTTTTGTTCAGAGTTGGAGAGAATTTTACCTCCCTCGGGCACACATGATTATCTCCAATACTCTGTTGTCGTCTGCCCTACCCAAGCAAAACACGTTTGCTTACCAAAAAAAAAAAAAAGACAGAAACGAAAAATTGCCAGAAAACTTTTACTCCAAAACACAGACCGATTAAGAATTCAATTCAATTTCAAATCAATTCAAATGTTTATTTTTAGGCCATTGTCAATAGAAAACATAGATTAACAAAGGGAATTGCCGATTCACACATCAATTATAGTCAACGAAGGCAAACAAATATAAATTTTATATAATAGTCCTTCGGAACCATTATTCAGCCCATGGAGCCGGAGAGCTTCTCCCGGTACTATAGCGTGAAACGGACAATAGCGATTACTTGCAACCCTTTGGATAGGACGCTAGTCTATCGCAAAGTACCTTACGCCAGATCTAACAGACCCGGCTACCCATTCACTGCTGGGTGGACAAGGGGGTCCCAAAAGAATAAAAAATCTCGACTGCACCAGGGATCGAACACGATCCCTTTGATTGTGTGAAGCGAATGCTCTATCAACTGAGCTATCGGGGCCTACCCAAAACAAAAAAATGGATTTCTTTTCACACAAACAAAAACATAATAGATAAATAAATATAGAAATAAAACCCCAAACTTGTCAACAAGGATTTAACGTCAGGATTTTTTAAGCCTCGAGTTATTGACGTCTGAGGTTTAAGACTTTTAGCACGTTGGCGGGACGTGATCTTACTGATCAATAGTATTTGGAGTAAAAGTTTTCTGACCAAAATTAAATTTTATCTTTTTAAAAGTGTTTTATCGGAGTATGGAAAAAATAAATCCAACACTCTTTACTCACATCCTCTCACTTTACTCAGGAGCAAAATGAGTACTTATTGGCCGTTAACATCGTTGTCTATGTCCGATTAAAATTGTAAAATCCTAACACTAACAGGCGTCATATTATTTCGTTGGCTAGGGACTGCGTGCAAAGTGCTTTGAGCACGTTTAGTGGATATTGATCTAAATAACTGCTCGTATTTTTTTTAAAATCTTTTTGTAAAGGGTTTAACGGCGCTTGCAACACATTATGGTCATATCAGCGCCAGTAAAAAGGAAGAAATGGGATAGGAAACAGTTCCAGAATGACAATTAAATCTCCCAAGAAAAGGTGAGACAAAGGGGAATTGGTTCAAATAGGGAACAGATGTAGATTCCAAGGGCACACCGTCAAAGTACTTAGTTTGAGATCACCTAAAAGTCTCATCCAGACACAAGCACAGGTCCCCACAAAGAGGAACAGACTGAAATGTTTACAAATCATAATATAGACACAGCTAAACAAAAAATAATGCAGTGCATAAAGGAGAGCTGAGTTAAGAGAAAAAAATATCTCCAAAAACTAACCATTCAGCTGACTGTTTCCCTCCCAGCTAGGGTGTCCGGCCAGAGCCAGGATAAAACCAAGTAATCTCATCCCAAGACAAAGGTAGAAAGCAGGTTGGAAGACATATAAGGGTAAAGAAGACACAGTAAGTACCTCCCTGCCCACTATGAGATCAGAAACAAGATCCTGTACCTTCCTCCCTCCCCCCCCCCCCCCCCCCCTCCCTTCCAACACAACATAAATAGATATAGATCTAATATAAAACACAAATTTGCTGTGCACAGCACAGAAGTTTTTCGTCATAGTCATACATACTTCCCCTACACGCGTGTCACGCAACGGAGATCGGGGTAAGCCTCTTACGGGTTAGTATTTAATTTAGTATATTTGCTACAGACCATAATAAGCCACCTTATGAGAGTCTACGATAACAAAAATATTATTCTAGGCAACCTGAAAAATCGGAAGCGACTGTTTAGTCAAAGATGCCAACCTCTGATAAAATAACTTTCTTGTTTTTTTTTTTTTTTTTTTTTTTTTTTTTTTTTTTTTTTTTTTTTTTGGGGGGGGGGGGGGGGGGGGGGGGGGGGGGGGGGGGGGTTTCTTAAATAATTTTGGCCAGAATGTTTTGACTTCACATGTCGAAAGTTATCGGAAGAGTAATAACATTGAGTAACATTGTACTCTGGAAAAAAAAATCTCATACTTTAAAATTTGGCCAGAAAACTTGTCCTTCAAATATCAATAGATTTAAATGACATTCGTCTTGGCAAAAACTCTCAAACCTGAGACCGCTTAATCTGCCTATATTATATGACCCATCTTTGAAAAAAAAAGGTATTAGGTTCAGATGGTCTAGGAACTGAAAATTGAAATCATTCTCTCACCGTACTCAGGTGCAAAATGAGTACCTGGCCGTTAACAGCGTTGTCTCTGTCCGAAAAAATTGTAACATCGCCTAACAGGCGCCATGTCCCGTCCTAACGTCCTAAATGTTAAATGTTGCTGTTGGCCGGGGACCCTTTGTAATGCGCTTTGAGCACGTTTAGTGGATATTGCGCTGTATTAAAGCTCAATCGCTTACTTACTCATTTCGGCATATTATTATGACGCACATGAAACCCAAACAGGGTATTTTATAAAAGAAGTTTTAACAGAAAACGATGACACAGTAGTCCGATTGGTGTTCTGGGGGCCGCCGACCGTTGTGTAAGCAGAGTGGCGTCTATTGACTTAAAGACCTTCCTACTGGAACCACGATTGCGCTCTGTCGTGTCCCAAACAAGGAATAAAAATAAACACGAAGGCAGCCGCTAGATCCGTAGAATAAAAGGGGGCTCTACGAGACGACACAAGAGATTAAATCGACTCGGGATTAGTTTTAGATTTTTCTAGTTATGGTATTCAACAATGCAGAGTTAGCTTCCTTTCAGAAAAATAAAAATCCATATCCGCCTACTCGGAAACTTAAAATTTCGAAGTTTTAATGGGGGAAAATGTATTTTTAAACCCCTTTAGTTTGGGAAACATCCGGTTTTACTATAACATCAAAAAAAAAAAACAAACAAACAAACAAACAAAGAAAATGGAAAAAAAAAAAGAAAAAAGAAAAAGAAAAGAGAAGATGAAGAAGAAGAAGAAGAAGAAGAAGAAGAAGAAGAAGAAGAAGAAGAAGAAGAAGAAGAAGAAGAAGAAGAAGAAGAAGAAGAAGAAGAAGAAGAAGAAGAAGAAGAAGAAGAAGAAGAAGAAGAAGAAGAAGAAGAAGAAGAAGAAGAAGAAGAAGAAGAAGAAGAAGAAGAAGAAGAAGAAGAAGAAGAAGAAGAAGAAGAAGAAGAAGAAGAAGTAGACAATATATCATGAGGCATCCTTATTATCCCATGTTAAAAATAAATAAATAAAAGAAAATTTAAAAAATGATTTTAAAAAATAAAAAAATTAATTTAAAAAAAAAGAACAAACAAAGAAAGAGTGGATCATATATTATATAGCATGAATGTAGAATAGGATATCATGTCATCATTCATCAAGGAAAAATGATTTGCTTTATTTACCGCATTTAAAACAAAGGCAAAACTGCCGAAACAACGAAATCTGTTGACCTCATTGACAAAAGCCAATACCAATAAATATAAGTCGAAGAGGGGATGGTTTACACCAACACTGAGTGATCCATCACCTCACTCACGTGATCGACCTAATTATCTTGTAAGATTCGGAAATTTCCAGAACTTTCTCGCTCTTCTTAATCGCCAGTATTGAACCACGAGTCCGACAATTTCTTTTACTTTAAATGTTTTATTTCAAACATCATCATGGTATTATTTTTGGTATCGATACTGTACAAGTACTGGCTGACATCTCAAAGCGGAATAAATCGAGTCGTCGTTCATTCATCAGAGCTTGAAGTATTTTTGGAATCGGTACCGTACAAGTACTGGCTGACATTTCAACATGACAAGAGTAAATAATTGGCAGGTAGACAAAAATGCGGTCAAGGGAAGAAGAACTGCAGAACGTCAGACACAAATAATGTAGGCTATTTCAATTTTGGCCAGAAAATATTTTAACTTAAAATATCGATCGACTCACTCGTCAAAATCGGCTAAAAGTCTCAACCATGAGACTTTCGAAAAAGGAGTCCCGAGTTAGTGACTTATTCTCAACGATTCTAGAAAGATGGGGGAACAACTTAAGCCATCGATGTTTGAAATAACAATTTTCTGGCGAAAAAAAAGTGTTCGGTCAAGAGATGAGTAAGGCGGCGGGGATTAGAAGACACCCTCTCTGGTTCATGATCAAATCATTTTGGTTGGATAGAGAGATCAGTGACATCTATAGAGGAGGACGAGTCACCCACGAAAATGTTCGTACAACGGGTTCGAACAACCATCAGAGCAAGTGTATTACATTGCAATATGTTATCTTTGGTTGTATTTATCTATCCAACTATCTGAGTAGGTGATTATAGAGACACAATGGACGGCGATCAGATGGATGACCATGGTTATCAGGGACGGTAGCAAGAAACATTCTATGATGTCTGTCCAGCTCAGAGACGTGTCAATGTGGTCCTACTTGTAAAGGTAGAGGTTAGGGGTGAGAGATCCCAGAACAACATCTTTTGAAGGCATGGCAGCGACACTTTTGAAAAAGCTGCAATTTCATTATCATAAGGTGCTGCTGGTTCTAGTTGTTGTTGTTTGAATGGTGGTGAAAAATCATTCCTCCTATCCTACTACTACAATTGACGAAACAACAACTACTACAGCGACTATTACTATTACAACAACAACTACAACTACAACTACAACTACAACAACTACAACTACAACTACAACTACAACTACAACTACTACTACTACCAGAAGAAGAAGAAGAAGAAGAAGAAGAAGAAGAAGAAGAAGAAGAAGAAGAAGAAGAAGAAGAAGAAGAAGAAGAAGAAGAAGAAGAAGAAGAAGAAGAAGAAGAAGAAGAAGAAGAAGAAAAAGAAGAGGAAGAAGAAGAAGAAGAAGAAGAAGAAGAAGAAGAAGAAGAAGAAGAAGAAGAAGAAGAAGAAGAAGAAGAAGAAGAAGAAGAAGAAGAAGAAGAAGAAGAAGAAGAAGAAGAAGAAGATTCAATTTAAATCTGTGTGAAATTCACCAGGCTAACGAGGACCTCAAACAACACACCGAGAGATACGATTGCACACGTGTTACATATTATAAACAATCCTTCAGGATGAATCCAATTCTGGGACAGCAGGTACAAAGCTCTCTTGTCTGTCAGGGAAAGTTCATACATGTATTTACCTGGAACCGTTTGATTGGTTTATGGAATCAATCGCACACCGTGTCACGACGGTACAGGTGGGTGAAATGTCAGGGGACATGCGCTGGGTCCAGGTAAAATACTCTTCAACAGTTGTAACGTCACTTCCTTCCTAATGACGCATGGTAACGTAGTAACACTGGCTCTAAACTATCGGAACAATAGCGGACGCCCGTATGAAATATTTCTCCGGCGAGCATAAAAGCGTATCCAGAGGGAAAAAACAACAACATGTTTTGACTTTTTACACATTCTGATCACAATGCATATGAAAAATTCTAGCCAGCATGAAGAATAA
This sequence comes from Berghia stephanieae, assembly GCF_034508935.2. Lineage (NCBI taxonomy): Eukaryota > Metazoa > Mollusca > Gastropoda > Nudibranchia > Aeolidiidae > Berghia > Berghia stephanieae. The sequence goes on along the minus strand of NC_088367.1, from coordinate 32,622,403 downwards.
AAAGTAATGATTTCCTTTGTTTAGAACCAAGATGGCCGCCGTTGCCGGGTGACGTGACATCAGACTGCTGAATCCAATTGAAGAGTGGTTTTCCAAAACTCCCTATCTCCGTTTTCCCCATTTTGAGGTATTGAGGATTATTTCCCCTAGAATTTCTCATTCGGTCCTATTATTTTATCATATTTAAGCTTCAAATTCACACAAATCAAGGGAAATCCGTGTGCCATTTGAGACTTAGAATATAGACGTCTGTCTAATTGACATTTCAATTTATCTCGTATATGGAAATTCTCAAAAAAGTAGAAAAATCGACTTAACCTAGCTAGCTCAATAAACGACAGAATGACGGGGCTAATCAATGAGAACAAGTCAGTGATCTTAACGATAGCCAGGCGGCTAAATATTATGAGTGAATCTGTAGGCTTAGTAAACAGTATAGATAGAATGAGGTTGACGTCACTCAGGTCTTTGTTATTGTTTTTTGCCATCCGCGTTTATGAGTAATTCTCACTAAACGTATTAACCAGACTATAAACGTTTAAGGTTACACATAGTTTTGTGTGTTGGTCAGTTACACTTCCGGATGGCAATGCTGTGAGCTTCTTAACCAAGCGCATACTGTCTATAAAGTTAACGAAATCGACGACAATTTTTATCCCCTAAAGATTACAAATTGTTTAATTTTCAAGTTGGCAGGTCTGCGATGTGCACCAATCGACACGATGCAACTCCTTATAAAAACATTGTTTGATATCACGCCCCCCTCCCCCCCCCCCCCCCCCCCCCCCCCCCCCCCCCCCCCCCCCCCCGGCCATGACAGGCTACGATCTATGAAACAATAACGATATAAAAATGATACAACATGTGGAATGAATGGTGATGAAGAAAGCAAGACGTACACTGAAAGGCGATCTTAAGAAATCCGTCAAAAGCAGTGTTAGGTCAATAATCATCTAAGCATATATCTCTCTCTCTCTCTCTCTCTCTCTCTCTCTCTCTCTCTCTCTCTCTCTCTCTCTCTCTCTCTCTCTCTCTCTCTCTCTCTCTCTCTCTCTCTTCTCTCCGTTCCCCCATATATATATATATATATATATATATATATATATATATATATATATATATATATATATCTTCTCTAACGGACAAACACAAACACACACAGTCAATCGTATCCATTTATTTTGTTCTTTCCTTTCAATTTGAATTCCAACCAATAATAAACCCAACGAACGCGTGGCGAAACCTCTCAAGTTTATCGTTTAGAACAGATTGTGTCTTCACAGTGACGTAACTCAACATTCCAGTCATCGGGTTATGACAATAATAATAATAATAATAATAATAATAATAATAATAATAATAATAATAATAATAATAATAATAATAATAATAATAATAATAATAATTATAATAATAATAATAATTATAATAATAATAATAATAATAATAATAATAATAATAATAATAATAATAATAATAATAATAATAATAATAATAATAATACTTTCTCCCATTTTGGCCAGAAAACATTTAATAATTTATGCTCAAAAATCTAGATCGATTGAGACAATTCCTAATTTAAAAAAAAAAAAAAAAAAAAAAAAAAACACAACACACACACACACAAAAAAAACTTTTTTTTTTTTAAATAACAAACTAAGCGCAATATCCACTTGACATGCTCAAAGGGCTTTACAACGCGTCCCAAGCCAACAGCAACACATAACAATGTAAGAAGACGAGACATGACACCTGTTATTACAAATAGTTGGGGTTTGTTTGTTTTTTGTTTTCTTTTCTCAGATCTGACAACTTCTTTGAAGTATCAGGGTTAAGATTTTTAGACAAGAAAGGGGTGGGGGGGGGGGGGGGGGGGGGTCATCTAATCCGTATTTAGAATGAAATCTTGCTGGCCAAAATATCGTCAGTGTCTCAGGACCGTGTTCTGCAGCACATAGTGTATCAAAACCACGATTCACCGATGTCTAAAGAAGCCCCCCCCCCCCCCCCCCCCCCCCCCCCCCCCCCCCCCCCTACCCCCGAAAAAAAAAAAACAAGAAGAAAGGCACGCCGCGCTCCTAACCAAATAAAAACATAAGAGCACAGCTGCCAGCTTAATAAAACATTACCCAACACAAAGAGCAGGCGAATGTCATACGAACGCTTCGTTGAATCCTTTGATCTATTCCTATTGAAGTCTGCCGCCTCCAAACATTAAATACTACTACGGCTACTACATTCATACTACAAACCTTTACAACCACAACAAATCTGGTATTTCCTATCGGAGGTTGGATGCATGAGCTTGCCACGGTATTATATAACGATAAGAAAAAACCATGCAGTGCATTTCCAGGGGGTTACCCATGCCCAATGCGCTTTACAACGCTTCATTTATTCCCTTAGAAGCCCCTACGGAAATAATTTGTTTCCATCCTATAGAAGGAACGAAGTTGACATCACTCAATTCTTTGACATTGTTTTAAGACAACCGTTTTAATTATTAGTTCTCACTAAATTCTATCATTCAGACTTTAAACCTTGAAGCTTACGCATAGTTGTGTGTGTTGGTACGTTATATCCGGTTGGCGGATGTTGTGAGTAGTTTACTTAAATGCACAGTATAAAAATATTTTAAGTTGCCGTTTAGGCATCGTTCTTTGTGATAGCACTGTCTTATAACAGCTACAATTGTAGTCTGCGCTGAGAGACTCATCATCACCGGAGTCGAATGAGATCATATGTGTAATCAACAACTCAAACAAAAACAATAACAGCATATAGATAGTATGCGACTGGCTAAGAAACTCAAAACTTTGCCATCCGGAAGTATAACGGACTAACACACAAAATGTGTGTAACATTGAACGTTTATAGTCTGTTTAATGAAGTTAAGTGAGAATTACTCATAAACGCGGATGGCAAAAAACAATAACAAAGACCTGAGTGACGTCAACTTCATTCTATCTATATAAAAGGGGCGAAGACAAAGCTAAGAACAACAAAAACAACAACATAATGCAATCCATCGCAACAAGAACCGCTACAACAAGAACCACTACAACAAGACACGTACAAAAAAACGGCAGAAACCAAGACAAGAACAACAACCATCTCCACGCAATGCCAACGTCGAAAATGGCTACAACAACAACAACAACAACAGCAGCAGCAACAAATAAACAAAAACGACAACAACAAACTACAACAAAAAAACAACAATGTTCTACCAACGTCGTAAGCGGGGAAACAATTGGGAGCAGGCTGTCGAGTGAGAAATGATACGAAGAGAGATTATGACCAGCCGGCCAACATTATAATATGTCTTCTGGCTAGTCAATTACATAACTATAACAACACCGTCAACAAGAACAGCACACTACTATCAGCATCACCACCACCAACAACAACAACAGCAACAACAAAAACAACAACAACACTATAACAACAAGAGGATAAAAGCAACAACAACAACAACAACAACAACAACAACAACAACAACAACAACAGGCTGCATGTTAGGCGCCCTTTTTGTCCTACCACGCATCAGTTTCTATATCGCGAAACGGACAACAGCAATTACTACCCTTTGGATAAGACGCTAGTCTATCGCAAAATACTTTTCACCAGATCTAACAGACCCAGCTACCCAATCACTACTGGGTGGACGGGGGGGGGGGGGGGGGGGGAGGGTCAGAAAAAAATCTCTACCGCACCCCGGGATCGATCTCGGTCCCTTTGCTTGTGAGGCGACGGCTCTACCAATTGAGCTATTGGGACCACCATACAACATAGTGCACAACCAAAATGACAACAGAGTAGACAATTGGGACGGAGCAGGCTGTCGATACTTTGATACGAAATGGCAAGGCCAAAAAAAATTCTTCTGGCTCGTCAGGTTGGTTTTGTCAAAGCGTAAGGGGGGGGGGGGGGGGGGGGGGGGTCTGACATGTTCGTCAAAAGCTACGAGGGAAGACAGGCATGAAGATGGAGAGAAGAAGAAGATGCTGATGATGAGGATGATGATGAGAGAGAGAGAGAGATTGAGAGAGAGAGAGAGAGATGCCTCCTCTTCAATCACCCCCCACCCACCTACCCCCGATAAATCTATAAAATAATAACGAATGAATTCTAACCGCCAAAATGACACCGGAGGGAGGAAAAGAGGGGAGATGGAAGAAATTCAGCCCAGGGGTAAGATAGGGTGAGGGGGGGGGGGGGGAAGGGAGGGCGGGGGGGGGGGGAGGCAGGGACTGGCAGGGCGTTCAGGAACCTTGAATTATTCATTACAACGGTTAAAATAGATTAAAATGATGGGCTGCCGAAAAAACTGTCAGGGAATGTCGGGGGCTGAGAATACGGCTGTGTACTGTGTCGCCACAGAACACCTTATCATCATTTTGCTCGTAAAATGTTTACTTGATAGATAGTATGCGCTTGGCTAAGAAGCTCACAACATTGTCATCCGGAAGTATAACGGACCATCACACAAACATATGTGTAACCTTGAACGTTTATAGTCTGGTTAATACAGTTTACAGTGAGAATTACTCATAAACGCGGCATGGCAAAAAAACAAAACAACAATAATAAAGACCCGAGTGACGTCAACTTCATACTATCTATAATAATAACAACCCTCCATTTGTCAAATCGTCTTAGACGCTTTACTTTTTTTTTTTTTGAAGTCTAGTGTGTACTCTAATTTGACACGTTGACAACTGCGGGTTGAGGGAATGAGGCGAGGTGGCGTGTCAAGTACGGTCAAGTAGTCTTTCAGAGCCATCAGGTCCATGAAGCCGAGATTTATCCCGGTTTCTATAGCGCGAAAAGGACAATAGAAATTGTTTGCCCCCTTTAGATAGGACACTTGTCTTTCGTAAATTACTTTCCGTGAGATCTAACATAGAATTTACCCAGCTACCCAATCGCTTCTGGGTGGACAGGGGCGTCGTTTAAAAGAAAAAATTAATAAATAAATAAAAATCTCAATTCACCCGGGGACGATCTCAGTCCCTTTCATTCTGGTATGAAGCAAGTGCTCTACAAATTGAGCTATCGGGAACCCCGGGGGCAGTAACATCTCCAGAGATGATAATGCCCGGGGGTTATCCAGGGGGGTCATCCTAAACTATTGATAACAGTTTTCAGACCAAAGTGAGTAAAAGGTATTTTATCGGTGTACGGTAGATCGGGAAGGGGGTGGTTGGCGTCCGAGGTCATAGAGAAAGAGAAAGAATGGCAGAGTTTCACTGAGTGCAATTATTGTATATTATATTATTATTATTATTATTATTATTATTATTATTATTATTATTATTATTATATTATTATTTATTATTATTATTATTATTATTATTATTATTATTATTATTATTATTATTATTATTATTATTATTATTATTATTATTATTATTATTATTATTATTATTATTATTATTATTATTATTATTATTATTATTATTATTATTATTATTATTATTATTATTATTATATTATTATTATTATTATTTATTATTATTATTATTATTATTATTATTATTATTATTATTATTATTATTATTATTATTATTATTATTATTATTATTTATTATTATTATTATTATTTATATTATTATTATTACGATTATTATTTATTATTATTATTATTTATTATTATTATTATTATTATTATTATTATTATTATTATATTATATACGATTATTATTATTACGAATATTATTATTATTATTATTATTATTATTATTATTATTATTATTATTATTATTATTATTATTATATCATTATTATTATCATTATTATTATCATTATCATTATCATTATTATTATTATTATTATTATTATTATTATTATTATTATTATTATTATTATTACGATTATTATTACTATTATTATTATTATTATTATTATTATTATTATTATTATTATTATTATTATTATTATTATCATTATTATTATTATTATTATTATTATTATTATTATTATTATTATTTATTATTATTATCATTATTATTATTATTATTATTATTATTATTATTATTATTATTATTATTATTATCGATTTATCACGGATAACACTTGGCAGCTTAAGGGGATTTAAGCCATTATACTGTCTGAAAAACACAAAAACAATCTTTTTTCTATTATTTAAAATTTAATGCTCAGAATAAAACTTTTAATTCCAGAAATAATCGGTTTAAATGGCCATCAACTCTCAGATCTGACACCGTGCAGCAGATTAGGAGGAAGGGCTATGTGGTCTTGTGGTATGGCATTCGCTTTCGGACTGTAGGTCCTGGGTTCGAGACTCGCTCGACGCATAGTTGAGTCCTTAAAAAGGCTCTTTACTCACATTCTCTCACCGTACTTGGGTGTAAAATGAGTACCTGGTCGTTAACAGCGTTGTCTCTGTACGAAAAAAAAAATTATAATATCGCCTTACAGGCGTCATGTCTTGTCCTCAATGTTAAATGTTGCTGTTCGATAGGGACCCATTGAAAAGCGCTTTGAGCACGTTTAGTGGATATTGCACTATATAAAAATCTCAATTTTCAAATTAAGGGGGTTGGGGGGGGGGGCGGTTTTTAGAAAATGAGTTTACTAAATTTCTTATCAACTAAGATTTGGTTGAAATTAGGCAGCGACGAATTGACCTTGGGTTTACCTATGTGAGCTGGCTATCTTGGGCGCTCACTAAAGTTATTTTAGTACCTACACCAAAAGGCTTATGTTGTTTGGTTTGATTTAGCCAATTCTGTTAAACCGTAACTACAAAACATTATTGAGGGAATATTTTCTATATTTCTATTTCTAGATCATTTACTTCTCATTCATTTGTTACAATGAGATATTGACGGAGCATCGAGCACTGTTAAAGAATCGGAGAAAGTTGATTTTTGAAGGACTATTTTTCTCCCTTGTATCCTTCTTTTAATTTTCTTTTATGATATAATTTTTTTTTCGTCTTTGACTACAGGTTGGTGTCAAAGGCCGAGAGATCGTTTTTGTTACGTGTAGCTTTAGCTTTGTCTCATTACAATTCCTGGCCAACCTTACTCACGTTTTAAGTTCTATTTATTTCCGACTTATAATTAGATGCCGAGATGACGGTAATTTTAACCAATCGATCTATGAAGGACGAGTTATCAGGCCCCCAAAAAAAAATATTAATTAATTCGTGTTTTATTTTGTGTTGTTTTTTTGTTTTTTTTTTGTTTTTTTTTTGGGGGGGGGGGGGGGGGGGGGGGTTTGCGTGTTTTTTTGTTTTGTTTTTTTGTTGTTGTTTTGTTTTGTTTTTTTTTGTATTTTTTTTTTCAAAGTTCGGCAGCACTGAAGTCACGTGGTGTTACTAAAAGTCGCTTATTTATTTATAGGTCAACACACCATCATTCCTCAGGGTTAGAGTTAAGAGGCGTAATGATCGGTCAGTATGCAAATTGATCCATACAGAATTAAGAAGCATCTCGAACAATCGGGCACGCAGCTCTTTAAACATGTTGCTTCATTCTTCATCCTTTGGCCCCTTATCCGTTCCCGACCTGCCAACCAACCAATGTGGCTAACCCAAATAGGGACATTTTCAGCGCACGCAGTCACTGACGCGGCTAAAGTGTTTTGTATGAAAAATGATAAATCACATATTAACAAGATTCATTTACTTACAAATAACAAAATATAGTCGAAGTGTGATGACATCCATCCGATCTAGTAAGCTTGTTATCCAAAAAGAATTGTCAGCAGAGAATAAATATATAATAATAATAATAATAATAATGATAATAATAATAATAATAATAATAATAATAATAATAATAATAATAATAATAATAATAAAAATAATAATAATAATAATAATAATAATAATAATAATAATAATAATAATAATAATAATAATAATAACAATAATAATAATAATAATAATAATAATAATAATAATAATAATAATAATAATAATAATAATAATAATAATAAGCATATTTATATAGCACTATTTACATCACTATTATTTACATCATTGTTTTATCTATTTTTAATTCTTATTTATTTTTTGTTAAGATATTTTTTTTCAGTAAGGCCAAATCGGGACAAACCCGATACTGTCGGGACGGTTGGCAGGTCTGCGTTCATTTATTTGTTCCCGGTTTCCCCCAAGAGCACCATCCCGATGATTACACTGAAATCAACCAACCCACAATGAGTGGACCGCCAATACCAACCTTGACCTTTGCGTTGACACCGATGCCGGTGGATCGGAGCATGTGATCAAGCAAGGCGCTCTGATTGGTCATTGATATTTGTAACTCATCGCCTCCAAAAGGTAATATATCAGCATGAATTGAGCGTGTCTAGGAAACTGACACAACATTGCATTTCGTAACAATAACGGACCAACACACAAAACTATGTTCTAATATTGAACGTTTATAGATAGAATGCGCTTGGCCAAGGAGTTCACAACATTGCCATCCGGAAGTATAACGGACCAACACACAAACTCTGTGTAACCATGAACTTTTATAGTCTTGTTAATACAATTTAGTGAGAACAACTCACAAACGCGGATGGCAAAAACAATAACAAAGGCCTGAGTGACGTCATCTGCATACTATCTATAGTCTGGATAATAGACTACAATTTAGTGAGTATTACTAATAAACATGGATGGTAAAAAAAAAAAAAAAAAGAGAAAGACCTGAGTGACGTCAACTTCGTTCTATCGATAGGTCACGTGAAAGATAATTTACAATCTAAATCATAGGATATAATATAACTCAAGGGCTTTTGAAACGTACACCATTATAGTTGTTCTGCACCCCGAAAAGAATAGAAGAGAGACATTGAGAGAGGAAGCTAGTGGAAGGTCTTGGGGATAGATAGGACAAAAATGGCCTCCAACCCAGAAAGATGGCGTTTCACAATGTCAGTCTTATATTCAGATCTATCAAGCACCAAGAGGATAAGTAAGTTGATAAATAAAGAATAGAAATTTACCACACGTTTCATATTTGTGGCTATTTTGGCCGTCCCGATTATACAAGGACAATTAATTGGCCGTCATGAACCGCTTTGAAATGATGCGTCACATTTAGAAGAGCGAGCCCATGCAGGAGGGACTACTCGGTGAGAACGTATAAATTCTGGGCATCGAATTGGTATCACCGCCTTCCTTGTTAGAAGAAGGCATTGGGTTGTTATGGAGAACCCAACTGATTCGGCATAGTATATGCAAATTGTATTAGGGTATGCATTAGCAGCAAGAAGCTAATTTGAATGTTGTGTGGTCTTTGTCGCTCTACATGATCCTCAATGTCGCATGCGTATTTAGAGAAGAAACGAAATTGAAGTCACTCAGCTCTTTGATATTGTTTTAGCAAGCCATTGTTATGAGTAGTTCTCAGTAGATTCTATCAATCAGACTATAGATAGAATGCGCGTGGCCAGGGAGTTCACAACATTGCCATCCGGAAGTATAACGGACCAACACACAAACTCTGTGTAACCTTGAACTTTTATAGTCTGGTTAATACAGTTTAGTGAGAACAACTCACAAACGCGGATGGCAAAAACAATAACAAAGGCCTGAGTGACGTCATCTGCCTACTATCTATATAAACGTTCAAGGTTGCACATAGATTTGTGTGTTTGGTACGTTATATCCGGCTGGTGGATGTTTTGAGTTATTCGGATAAACGCATAGCATGAATATGACCCAACGCTTTCAAACGATCTGATAGATAGAGCGAAACTTGACGTCACTAAGCTCTTTGTAACAGTTTTTAGCCAGCTATTTTTATTAGTGAGTATTACTCATAAACGCGAATGGAAATAAAACAAATACAAAGGCCCAAGTGATTCGACTTCGATCTATCTATAAACATTCAAAATTACACATTACTTTGTGTGTTGCCTTTTGACGTCATTTTTTGGTCAGTGTCAGCGTAGCCATCGTGAAGTTATAGCCTGACACTGACCAAAAAATGATGTCAAAATGCCAGTCTTGTGCCACAAAAGAAAACAAATCGTGAGTTGTATTCAATAGTTCAACCAATATAATAACTTATTTCCTTGAGCTCTACTAACGACAACTCACTAGACGTTACACAAACCTAAAAAATGACGTCAAACTGCCAGTCCTAGAGGGTTCGAGTGTCAGGCTATAGATAGAATGCGCTTGGCCAAGGAGTTCACAACATTGCCATCCGGAAGTATAACGGACCAACACACAAACTCTGTGTAACCATGAACTTTTATAGTCTGGTTAATCCAGTTTAGTGAGAACAACTCACAAACGCGGATGGCAAAAATAATAACAAAGGCCTGAGTGACGTCATCTGCATACTATCTATAACTTTACGATGGCTACGCTAGAACTCACTTGGATTTATATAGTTTGACATCATTTTTTAGGTTTATGCAGCATCTAGTGAGTTGTCGTTAGTAGAGCTCAATGATCAAGGAAACAAGTGAATCCATTAGTTGAACTATTGAATACAACTCACGATTTGTTTTCTTTTGCGGTCAAAGACTTGTCTTTTGACGTCATTTGTTGGTCAGTGTCAAGCTATAAGTTTACGATGGCTACTGTTACAGGCGGGATGATCGGTCAGTATGCAAATTAATCCATACAGGGAATCAAGAATACTGCCCTACAGAATTAAGAAGAATCTCGAACAGAACAGTCGAGCACGCAGGTCCCCCCAATCCATGGCAAAATTGTCTCCATCTGTCACGGTGGCCAGCAGCAGCAGACTGGAGGGTCATTATGTGTGTGTGGGGGTGATGGTCAAATTATGGAAATCAAATGGATACGGACAGCGGACAGGATTATTTTGGCCTTGTGTAAAGACCGTAATATACATTATATTGCATATCAGACCGTGGGACTCACGATAGCTAAGCATTCGTGTGTTGACCACACAAGAATTGAGTCAACTGCTCTGTCCTACTCTGGAAAAAACAAACAAAAAACAAACAAATATTACAAAATTTGGCCAGAAAACTCGTCCTTCAAATATTAATCGATTTCAATGACCCTCATCTTGGCAACAAGACGGTACGGTCTTTGATTCGTACCCGAAAAGTACCGAGTGCGATCACTCGCCGCTGTGCTGTGTGAGCTTGAGGCAAGTCACCTCGCTCTAGCTCAGACAACAACAATAACAACAAAAAGAACAACAACAATAACAACAACAAGAACAACAATAATAATAATAATAATAATAATAATAATAATAATAATAATAATAATAATAATAATAATAATAATAATAATAATAATAATAATAATAATAATAATAATAATAATAATAATAAGTTGCTTACAAAGCGCCCAACTTTCACATTAGTGCTCAAATAAAATAAATAAATTTAAAAAATGAACAAATAAATAGATAGATAAATAAATAAATAAATACCCATATCAACAATCGCATATTATTCAATCAATTAAAAAGTAAAACGTAAAAGTATAAACTGTTGTTTTCGTTTTTGTGCTGTTCCTGAGCGCTTATTTGTATGTTCATCTATATCTCCTCACACTCACAATGTTTCTAATGCAACAGAATGCATTCCATTATAAATTCCATTTGGCTGTCATGTAACATAAAAACATTGTGTCAAAATATCATGATGGGTGAGGGCGTGGGGGGGGGGGGGGTGATTAATTTGGTTGGTTGGCAAGGATTTACGGTGTGGGGGGGGGGGGGGTGGGTGTCTCATATTGATGGCACGGCTCCAAATTGGAAAGTTGGGGAGGGGGCGGGCACAGAGAGAGAGAGAGAGAGAGAGAGAGAGAGAGAGAGAGAGAGAGAGAGAGAGGGTGAGAGTATTGGGGAGAATAGAGAAAGAGATAGAGGGGGCGGGGGAGGAAGAGAGGGAATGGAAGAATGTAAGAGAAATAGAGAGTTAACGTCAAAGTGAGATAGAGAGAGAGAAAGAGAGAAGAGAGAGATGGGGGGGGGGAGAATGTAAGAGTAAAGAGAGATAAAGTGATAAAGAGAAAGTTAGAGAGAGCGGAAAGAGAGAGAGAGAGAGAGAGAGAGAGAGAGAGAGAGAGAGAGAGAGAGAGAGAGAGAGAGAGAGAGAGAGAGACTGAGTGTGGGATATGGGTGGAGGAAGGAGGGGATGCCCAAGCTAATGGATAACAATATTATTAATCAGTCAACAAGATGTGGCGGGGAGGGAGGTGGATGAGGGATTAAGACAATAGATATGGGCTGCAATCAGCGACTTCTGTAGGGGAGGACGGAGGGTGACGAACTTTTACGATTCTATGGGGCTGGTCTACAGGGCATGCATGTGTATATCTTTGGTTGTCTCTATCTATCCACCTTCTATTTGTTTTGTCTGTTTGTTTTTAAGGGTTAAAAATAAAGGGTTTCACTGCGTTTGCAACACATTTAGGTCAAATCAGCGCCAGTAAAAAAGGAAGAAACGTGGATAGTCAAAACATTCTAGATATACAATTAAAAGGACTGGGGGGGGGGGGGGGGGGGGGGGGGGTGAGACATAGGGAAATGGTTCAAATAGGGAACAGATGTAGATTCCAAGAGCATACTATCAGTGTAGTTAGTTTGAAATCACCTATAAGTTTCACCCATAGACCTGCACAAGACCCCACTAAGAGTAAAAGGAATACACTCAAAGGTTTACAAATCTTTCTTTTTTTTAAATAATAACATAACATAACGAAGAGATGATAAATAAGGAAAAACATATCATTTCCCAAAACCATAACTATACATTTGACTGTTTCCCTGCCAGGCAAGAACTCAGGGTCAGGACAAAACTAAGTAATATCATTTCAAGACAAAGACAGAAAGCAATTGGAAAACAGAGACAGGGGAATAGAAGACACAACAAGTATACCTCCCTGCCCAGTAAGTATGGGAGATCCTGAACCCAACCCAGCAATCTATTTGTCTATACTATAGGGCTGTCTATTTTTCTCAGATATCGATGGCAAATTAATGGGGAGGGGTGGAATTACATCACTCTGGATGTTTTTCAGAGAGTGGAGTCCTTGAAAAGTTGTACGATCTGAAAACCAATAGATCAGAGATACCTTGCCTTTTGGGAAATAAGTTACAATCTTTCTTTTTTTTTTTAAATAACGAAACGAAAATCGACGAAAACAAAACGTGTTTACACTCGAACGCTTTCCATAATAGATATAGATAATACACTGCAATACATAAAAGAATAAAAATAATAAGATTAGTTAATCAATCGATATATAAATACATAGATAACAAATAAATGAATGAATAAATAGATAAGTGGATTTCTAATCATAAATAAATAAATGAATGAATTACTGAATAAATAAATGAATGAATGAATGAATAAAACAATGAGTGAATGAATATATAAATAAAGAAATGAGTGAATGATAAATAAATAAATAAATAAATACATACCATTAAAAAGATAGATCAGGTCACCGCGACATGATAACCGCTTCAGGGTCAAAGCGACACGATGACCGTGAGGAAGATTTTGCACGATATGCCATGGAGATAACTGAACTCATTATCATCAAAGTCGGTCTCTATGAATTATGGATGGACCATAACAATAACAATCTGGAGACTTTCCCGGCGAGTATGGGTGGACTCAAAGACAATTTACTGTCGTACTCGGGAGAAGAAAAAAACAACAACACGTATTTAAACATTTGGCCAGAAAACTCATCCTTCAAATATCGATCGATTTAAATGACCCTCATCTTGGAAAAAAAACAAACAAACAAAAGAAAACAAAAACTCTCAAACCTGGGACTTCGCAAAGTCCCAGGTTTGAGAGGTTTTTTATTTGTTTGTTTGTTTTTTTGCCAAGATGAAGGTCATTTAAATCGATCGATATTTGAAGGATGAGTTTTCTGGCCAAATTTTTAAATACATGTTTTTTCAAGAAAACGACAGAGCAGACAGGCACAGGACAACCACAGGATGGAACGCACTACCATGCCAGATGACATTTTAGTATCGCCAATGATCAAATCAGAAGATTATTGAATAATGTGCATAATAAATAAACTGAGTTCAGCATCGCAATTTGGCCAATCCATATAGGGTGGTGGTGGAGGGGGGGGGGGTCGCATTTTGGGCAATTTCTAATTTAGGCACGGAGAGATCCAAAATTATATAATGCTCGATGCGCTATACGCGGTTGAAAAAAAAATCTTTGTGCAATAACTCACCCCCCCCCCCCCCCCACACACACACACACACGTAGACCCAAAATTGAATATTCGCACATAGGGCTATAACCATAAAGTATGTCTCAGATTAAAAATAGGCAGATGTGAAAAGGAAATATTTTACTTTTGTGTATGTATGTGTGTGTGTGTGTGTGTGTGTGTTTGCGTGTGTGTGTGTGTAGGCTACGTAGGTGTCAAAAGTAATAAGCTGTAGGATGTTACCTAATTTAATACGGAATGTCCTAATACTAATTGTAAAAAAAAAACAAATAAAAGAAAAATACACCATATCTACGTCATTAAATTAAAATTCTTAGGATAATTTTTAACGATGTTTTAATTGTAAATAAATCCGTTAATTGATTCAAATCTAATCCATTAATTATTGAGTGAATGC
>NC_088367.1:32590306-32602806 GCF_034508935.2 Berghia stephanieae | reverse complement strand
TAATTAGATGGATAGATAGATAGACAGATAGAGAGAGAGAGAGTGAGAGAGAGTGAGAGAGAGAGTGAGAGAGAGAGAGAGTCCATAATAGTGTTAGAGCCATCGGGAGTTGTGTCAAGTTTGCCTCAAAAATTGATTATATATCCGTCAAAACAATGTTTAGAGGTATGTGTGATTTTTGTGTGTGTGAGAGAGAGAGAGAGAGAGAGAGAGAGAGAGAGAGAGAGTGAGAGTGAGAGAGAGAGTGTGTGTGTGTGTGTGTGTGTGTGTGAGGGAGGGAGGATGGTTGATCCTTCCATCCGTGGTTGTCAGAACACGATATTGTCTACCGTGAAGTCTGATTATACAAGTAGAGATAAGAAATTAATGTTGGGAGAGTTAATGCCAGTCAGCAAAAGACTTCGACTTAGAGCCCAGTTGATCGGACAGTCGCTGTACTACTACTACTACTACTACTACTACTACTACTACTACTACTACTACTACTACTACTACTACTACTACTACTACTGTTACTACTGTTACTACTACTACTACTACTACTACTACTACTACTACTACTACTACTACTACTACTACTACTACTACTACTACTACTACTACTACTACTACTACTACTACTACTACTACTACCACTACTACAATTCCCCTACCATCAACACCACCATAATTTTCTCACAATGCATCAGCCGACGCGATGTCTCTTTCCCACGACAAAGCAGTCATTAAAAAAAAAAGAAGAAAAAAAAAAAACAACAATATTGTTTATACATAACTTTTACAAATTATGGGTAGAATACTCGTATTATTCCTACAACATTAAATGGCTTACCATTTAGTAGGTGTAGCAACGGTCATTACCCACTGGAAAGAAAAGTCAATTACCACATGAGGGACTCCTGGCTTATCTCATAATGGCTGTGATGACCTCCCCTGGAATGTCCCGCAGATGTAGTAGCCTATTGTAGTTCTAGTTAATTCGTGATACTGGTCAGCTGGACATTATTGACCAAACAGATTTTTCTCATTTTTTTTTGGCCACTGAAAACTTTTTTTTCATCGATATATTAAGAAGACCCCTTACACACTACACACACACACACAAACACACACATACACATACACAAACACGCGCACATACAATCTTATTAAAATTCTTCAACCTGAGACGATTCACTCCAGACCAGGGTCAAGGTCATGTGTACTCAAATAACTTCGTCATGGGTTTAAGGCTCTAATTTTTAAAAAAAATATTGTTGTCATCTGACTCTTATCTATAGATAGAATGAAGTTGTCGTCACTTGGGTCTTTGTTTGTTTGTTTTTGTTTGCTTTTTTTTTGCCATCCCCGTTTATGAGTAATACTCAGCGACATCTATATGAAGTCCTAGGTAATACTCTTCAACAGTCGTAACGTCACTCCCCTCGTAATGATGCATGGTAACTTAGCAAAGTTCTAAACTATCGGAACAATGGCGGACGCCCTTATGAAATACTTCTCCAACGAGCATAAAAGTAAAAGTGTATCCAGAGGAAAAAAAGACATTATACATCTGATCATGTTTTTACATATTCTGATCACAAGGCATATGAAAAGTTCTATAAAAGTTCTATATAAAAAGTACCGATTTTCTTTGTTTAGAACCACGATGGCCGCCGTTGCTGGGCGACGTGACATCAGACTATTGAATCCAATTCTCACTAAAATGTTTTAACCAGACAATAAACGACCGAGACTACACATAGTTTTGTGTGTTGGTCCGTTATATTTCCGGATGGCAATGTTGTGAGTTCTTAGTCAAGCGCACATTATTTGAGAGTTGCTTTTTCTTTTCTTCTTTTATTTTGTTGTTTTGTTTGTTCAAAAATCAGAACATCTTCTTCGTCGGAAGAAAATAAAACAAAATCCCTCTGCCTCTGGCAAAATATAAAGCATGATAGTGTGAAGTTACACAGCAAAGGGTATGAAACGTGTAGCGTGTAGTTCTATGGCCCGTCAGCCTTAGGTAATGGAATGGGGAAGGGGGAAAGGCGTGCAATTAATTTTACTACTTAATTCCCTTTTTGGCAACTATTTTTTTTAAATCACCTTTTTAACCGCCTCTCGTTTTTTTTTTTCTTCTTCTTACCATTATCATCTTTTTTTAAAATTGGAATTTAAGAGACAATGGCGGAATAGTGGAAAGGGAAGTGTGAAAATAGGAATGATTCCGCCAAAAGCGGACGGGTTGGCAGGTATGGGTACAGTCTCTACTCTGCTTCGTACCCAAAAGGTACCGAGTTCGACTACTACCCGTCTCGTTGTTTGTCCTTGAGCAAGTCACCTCGCCCTAGCTCTTTGCGGCTTGATGCCTGGGTTTATTCCAGTCTTCCCTCGGAATAGACCCTAACGACAAGAAATTTCCCCTTGGGGATGAAAAAAGGAAATTGTATTTATTACTTTTCTTAATTTTATTTTTATTTATTAAGAAGAAGATCGATATTTGAAGGACGAGCTTTCTGGTCCAAAATTTCAAATACGTGCTTCATCATAGAATGCCATGGCGATATATATATATATATATCGGTCATGTATATATTAAAATACACACACATGGGGATACGAGCCTTGTATACATCGGAAGGTCGCGGGGTTAAACGGTAAGTCAGTAGAATGGCTGTATTAATTTATTTATTACACTTGTTATCGCCCTTTATCTAAACTGTCAAAACTTACCCCAGACGGCGTGCCATCCAACATCTATCGTCTTACTTCATTTTTTTTTGGGGTCATATTTTACTCGCTCCATGATCCACAACAGAGCTTTCTTTTATTTATTTTTTCATATATTCAAATTAAAAAAAAAAACTTTATTAATTACGGGGGGGGGGGGGGGGGGGGGGGGCGAAGTGGCCGAGTGGTTAAGGCATTGCACTGTGATCCGAAAGATCCCGGGTTCCAGCCCCGCTTCGGGCACTCTCGTGTTTATTTCCTTGGACAAGAATATTAACCCTCACTTTGCTCACTTGAACAAGATAGGTGATCCTGTTGACATCAGACCCCTGTTTGACGGATTATCTTTATTCCTTCGTGGAATGCGACGGGCGACGGGATCTTATGATGCCGCGGCGGAAGGGCGTAATTTATTAATCATTCATTAATTGTTATCTCAATAACTCATCACCGTGTTGTATACTCTGTTGTTTCACTATGTTGGCGATCAAGGCCCTCCGTTTCAGTCTTTCCTGTATCTTCTGCAACGTGTTGTATGTTCCTAATTGACCCAATCCATTCTGTCAAACCGTCCAACATCTATTGTTGCTGCTGGCCAAGTGCTCTTTTTCTGCCCAACTTCCCTGTTGTTTTTATCAAGTTTTTTTAACCCTCTCATTCTCATAACATGTCCCATGACTTTTGCCTGTCTCTTTCTTGACTTCCTCATCAACGATCCTGAGTACTCCACCATCTCAATCACTTCCATATTTTTAAAAATAAAAAAATAAAAATTGAGCTTTTATAAAAAGCATTATCCACTAAATATCCAACAGCAACACGTAACATGTAGAACGAGATATGACGTCTATCAGACGATATTACTTTTTTTTCCGGACAGAGACAACGCTGTTAACGTCCAGGTACTCATTTTACACCTGAGTACAGTGAGAGTGTGAGTAAAGAGCCTTTTTCCAAGGACGCAACTATGCGCTGAGCGAGGCTCGACGATCCGAAAGCCAGTGTCATACCACTTGACCACATAACCGCACAATTTGTCATTCTCTGTGTCCTTGAGATCCTCAGCATTCTTATTATGAACCACATCTCAGCCGATTCTATTCCCTTTGTATATAGTAAAATAAAGGGAGTAAAAATGACTCATAAAAGATACAAATCAAAGTGAGCAACATTTCGGCCTTTGGCCTTCTTCTGGTAAACAAGAAAAGGAAATATGTTATATTACATTGGCATTGTAGTCAAAAATTATAGGTAAAAATGTGTGTGCGTGCGTGCGTGTGTGTGTGCGCGCGCGTGCAAGGGAATAAGAGAGAGAGAGAGAGAGAGAGAGAGAGAGAGAGAGAGAGAGGAAGAAAGAGAGAGTGAGAGAGACAGAGAATAGATAGCGAACGGGAGAGGAAGAGTGCGTGTCAAAGTTATATTTAGAATGAAGGAAAGAGATAATCTAATGAACTTCTCTTTACGTTGCATCTGCCTGCTAAGTGTCCATGTGTTTCACACGAGCATGTCGATATGGGTTCAATAGAGCATTGCAGAAGCCTCGTTTTTAGTATTTGACATATCTAATATGTTTCTGTCTCGAAAATGTTGATCAAAACAAATAAGGTCGAATTGTCATAACTGGAGAGATGGATCAAATTAGCAATATTAATATCTAATTGGATTCAATAGTCTGACGTCACGTCCGTCCCGCAACGAGCAGCTTCTAAACAAAGAAAATCTGTACTTTTTATTCTTCATGCTGGCTAGAACTTTTTCACATGTCATATGATCAGGATGTATAAAAATCAAAAGATGATCAGGTTTATAATGCTTTTCTCCTCTGGATACACTTTTAAGCTCGTCGTAGAAGTATTTCATAAGGGCGTCCACCATTGGTCCGATAGTTTAGAGCCAGTTACTAAATTAATATGCGTCATACGAGGGAAGTGACGTCACGACTGTTGAATTCTATTATCATAACTTGAGAGGTGGATCAGATTAGCAATATCTAATTGTACGGCTTTGAATTGACACTCAGTTTCTTGCATAAAGGTCTCTGGTTCGAGTCCCACAGTTGAAGGCACAAAGTTGTATTTTGGAACATACTCTTTATTGGCATTTTCTCACCATACGCAGGTGTACAAAAAGACTTGCCGGTAAACGCGCAATCTCTGTCGGGGGGGGGGGGGGGGGGATGTAAAAGCGCCTTACGAGCGTCATGTCTCGCCCTTATGTGCTAAGAGTTCTCTTAGCTTAGGAACCATTGTAAAGTGCTTTAAGCACATTTAGTGGAAGTTGTGCTATACAATTGTAACATGTCATTGGAACGAAACGAGGGGTATTCTCAAAAACACAGAGAATAAAGGTAAAACATCTCATTGAAATAAAACGAGGGGTATTCTCAAAAACACAGAGAATAAAAGAATAACATTTCAAACAAGGCGAATTCTCAAATACGCAGAGAATAAAGGTAGATCCCATGAGAAATCTATGCTTGTGTCTCGTGTAAGACCTCTCAAGCAGTGTCAACCATTGACTGATAGGTCAATATGATGACGGATCAATAAACTGATGGAGAGAGAGACACACACAGAGAAAAGAGAGATAGAGATGATGATGATGATGATGATGATGATGATGATGATGATGATGATGATGATGATGATGATGATGATGATGATGATGATGAATGAATGAATGAATGAATGAATGAATGAATGAATGAATGAATGAATGAAGTAAAAATATGATAATAGAAAATGGGATCACAATACAAAACAAGAAGAAAGAAAAAAACGAAACAAAAAAAAAACACCAAAGAATAAAGCAAAACAAAAAGAAAATAAAACGCTCAGAATTGAGAAGGGAAAGCCAATGCGTTAAGGGGTGGGGGGGGGGAGAGAGAGAGAGAGAGAGAGAGAGAGAGAAAGAGAGAGAGAGAGAGAGAGAGAGAGAGAGAGAGAGAGAGAATAATAAATAATTTGGTAGATTTCCTATTGTCTTTGGATTCCACAGAGATCAAGAATTCCATTTCGTTGCCTCGTGGTAGTGGTAGCGGTAGTGGTGGTGGTGGTTTGGAAATATTTTTAGGAGATAAATTTATTAATTAACTCACTCAATCCTAGAGATTTTAGCTACTTTGCGAAATTGGAAACATGTATTTTTTAAAATGAGCATGTACATAGATAGTTTTATTCAACTATCATTAACATGCAAAATCAAACAACATTAGCTTTGATACTTACGCCTATAATTTGTCTCAGGAAAATGCAATAAATAGGCATGGGGTAAAACTAACACGGGTAAACTACGGATATAGTCGGGGTTAGGGTTGAGTGAGTTAACAATTTACCCTAACAAGGATTAAATAACATTTCAAAATCTCTAAAATCATGTATTCTGGAAACAACTTTCATTTTCATGAAGGTTTAATGATGCTCACGAAGTTCTGAAATTGGAGCCAACATTTCGTAATTCTACGATTTTACCCTAATACGTAGTAGTCGCAGGTCTGGGCTTGATAGTGCTTCTGGTGGTTGTGATGATGGTAGCAGTGCTGGTGGTAGTGGTCCTGGTGGTTGTGATGGTGGTAGTAGTGCTGGTGGTTATGATGATGGTAGTGGTGCTGGTGGTTGTGGTGCTGGTGATTGTGACGATGGTAGTAGTGCTGGTGGTTGTGACGATGGTAGCAGTGCTGGTGGTAGTGGTGCTGGTGGTTGTGATGGTGGTAGTAGTGCTGGTGGTTATGATGATGGTAGCAGTGCTGGTGGTAGAGGTCCTGGTGGTTGTGATGGTGGTAGTAGTGCTGGTGGTTATGATGATGGTAGTGGTGCTGGTGGATGTGGTGCTGGTGATTGTGACGATGGTAGCAGTGCTGGTGGTAGTGGTGCTGGTGATTGTGACGATGGTAGTAGTGCTGGTGGTTGTGGTGCTGGTGGTTATGACGGTGGTAGTAGTGCTGGTGGTTGTGATGATGGTAGTAGTGCTGGTGGTTGTGATGATGGTAGTAGTGCTGGTGGTTGTGACGATGGTAGTTGTGCTGGTGGTTGTGACGATGGTAGTAGTGCTGGTGGTTTTGGCTTGATAGTGTTGGTGCTGGTTGTGATGACGGTGGAAGTGGATGCAGTTGTGTAGGTAGTGGTGATAGTTGTGGTGATAGCTGTGGTGGTGGTGGTGGTGGTGGTGGTGGTGGTGGTGGTGGTGTAAATAGTGATTGCTTTAGTGTTTTTAATGTCTATGTATGTGTGTGTTATTCAGCGGGTGGTAAATAAATAAATATCACATCGGCATTCTGCACAGGTGTTGTCGGCATGGCGGTATAACCCGATCATAGACTAGCGAGGTGAGCACAGGAGGGTATTCTCTAGTTAAGGCAATAAACACTAGATCTATGGCAGCTCTCGATTTGGGTTACGGGATTAAGTAAACAGATGTGATTGGTTATAAGTACAAGACAAGACTTTTTAAGCTCATCAAGTAATCCGATAGCGAACCATGAACCTATCATAAAATTGACGAGAGTTATTTAGTATTTTTATGTAAAGAATGTGCATATTCTGGTTACATCCTACAATGAAATCAAATAAGCAAACCGACGAATGAATGAATGAATGAATGAATGAATGAATGAATGAATGAATGAATGAATGAATGAATCAGTCAATCAATCAATCAATCAATTAATAATAATAATAATAATAATAATAATAATAATAATAATAATAATAATAATAATAATAATAATAATAATAATAATAATAATAATAATAATAATAATAATGATAATATAATGATAATAATACTGCACACAGATATAGCGCCAACATCTCATGCAATTTGATCTCATTAAACAATTACTATAACTATTAGATAAAGACGGATAAATATTCAACATTTAAAACGCTATCAGCATAGGAATACATCTTTTAAAAACTCAAGCAAAGCAATGTTTTCTAAAGTATTATATCTTGGCTTGCTTTTTAATAAACGAACAAACGAATGAATAAATAAATAACAACAACTACAACAAAAACCCTTTTGCCACAGACAAAAAAAGAAAATAATGTCGAAAGTCCAGAAATTTAAAAAAACGCTTGAACTAGTCTAAATCTAAATGTATGATTTCTTGTTATGTCTTATTTATATCTAGCCTGGTCCAATTTGAAGCATGTCCGCTTCTTTCCCTAAAAATTCTCCCAGGATTTTTTGTTTAATAAAATATGGAGGGAAAATATTGGAATTTGGCAAAGTTTGATTCCAATCTTTAGAGGCAGGGAACTAGACGTCTAGTTTGTGAAAGTAGAAAAATAAAGAAAAGAAAATTTTAAAATCAGCCTAAAGATGTCGAGGCTGACATCCAATTTCAATACAAGTGGGAAGGTCAGACAGGCAATTACAGAATAAGAGCTGCCTTGTCTATCATCTGCATTCTCCATTTATTGTAATCGTCTGGAATACCAATGAGTTTGTATACTCAGTATGGCGAACCGAACAACGAGCCGGTGGTGGCTCAACTAAATTGAGTGAGTGAGTGAAAGGCGTATGGTCGTCGTGGAGGGCAGACAGATCGCATCCAACCATGAACTCTCTTAAATAATAATAATAATAATAATAATAATAATAATAATAATAATAATAATAATAATAATAATAATAATAATAATAATAATAATAATAATAATAATAATAATAATAATAATTGGATATGCTTTAAATACTTTCAAACAATCATGAAGAAGTAATGAGTGTAACTGTTTTTGTTTTTGTTTTTGTTTTTTGTGTTTGTTTTTTTTTTGCCACCCGTGTTTATGAGTAATTCTCACTAACCTGTATAAACGTTCAATGTTACTGTTACATATAAGTTTTGTGTGTTGGTCCGTTATACTTCCGGATGGCAATGTTGTGAGTTTCTTAGCCAAGGGCATACTATCTATAGATGGAATGAAGTTGACGTCACTCGGGACTTTGTTATTTTTTAATTTTATTTTTTTTTTGCCATCCGCATTTATGAGTAATTCTCACTAACTTGTATTAACCAGACTATAAACGTTCAATGGTACACATAGTTTTGTGTGTTGGTCCGTTATATTTCCTGATGGCAATGTTGTGAGCTTCTTAGCCAAGCGCATACGGTTTATACGGAAAATCGGCAACCCTGAAGCTAAAATTTGAGTCATGCCTACCACTACCACGAGAAGACCGCTCCACTCATCAAGCGTTAAAAACGAGAACTTTAGTGACAGCGAGATTTGCAGCTCTCCTCTATGTAACTAAACAGTTCTTTGAGCGGGTGCTTGCCGCTTTATAAAAAGGTATGCACGTGCAACGAACGACATAACAGGTCTGGAAGACCTCACAGTGTCAGAGGACAGATTAGAAAAAGGAAATGTATCAAAGGTGTATCGATGGAATTGAAGAAGGAAGAGGAGCGGAAAGGAGCATGATGTGAAGCTGTGTAATAGAGATGGAAAGGCGGATAGGATGAAAAGGAAACAATGCATCAGGCAGTTAGATGGAAGCAATAAGATTAAGTAGCAGAGAAGAACGCAGAAAACAAACCTTCACGAGACAATAGCAAATAACAACTAATTACAACCCACCACCCCCCCCCCCAAAAAAAAAAAGCACAAAAATTGTGTTAAAAAAAACCAATAAAAAAATAGAAGAAAAAAGAAGAAAAAAGAACCCCATCGACGTCACATAAAATACATCCATCACACCCAACCCACTTTCCAGTTAAAAGAAAAAAGCACGTTGTTGTGTTTATAAAAAGACCCATAAGAATGTAAATAAGAGCAAAAAGTGGAACGATCGACCTCACCCCAATAATAACATAAATAAAATGAATTAACAAACATCTTGGTCGTATATTGAACGAATGGAGAAGAGGAACGGGGATAGACGAAGAGTAAGAGAGTGATAGAAGATAGAAGAAAAGAAAGAAAAAATCCGTTAATATGAGATCAAAAAGAAGAATGAGAAAGACATTACGTCATATGTCCTATGCTAGCCTGCTATAAACAACTAGGGCGGGGGGGGGGGGGGGGGGGGTTGGGGTTGTTTGGAAAGGTTCCGAATCTCAAAGCAGAAAAAATATGGCTCCACCCAAATCGTAAAATTCCTGGTCCTCTTATAATAAAGAAGAGGAGAAAAAAATGTTTAGAGTAGCACTGGAGATAATGCATTTTTTTTAAAAATGAGCTTGCAATATTTACTAAACGTTCTCAAATCGCTTTAGAAAGGGTCCCTGACCAACGGCAACACGTAACATGAAGCACGAGACATGACTGTTAGGCGATATTACAATTTTTGCGACAGAGACAACGCTGTTAACACCTGAGTACGGTGAAAGAATGTGAGTAAAGTTTTTGGTGAAAAACAAACTACACTACATACCGTTATTTATTCATATATTTATTTTTTTATATTACATATATTATTTATTTATGTAATTATTTTGTCGAAAGCGGATGATTTATGGAGTGGTACAAAAGAAAATGGGCACATTTGGAACATAAGATAACTTGTGCGTACAGGTAATAACAATTGAGCCTCCATTCCATGGGTTCACCCACTAGTTTACCATTGCCACATTCCAGCAGTCTGGTGTACTCTATGATTGGTGATAGGCTACACCTGTCAGGATCTGACAGACAAAAGAGTCAAGGAGACAGCAGAGAATAATATCACCAGACCTGCCTACTACGTACGAAAAATTCGGAAAAATACGAATGTTTGGCTTCGACAGCAGAAATAGACATTTTTGATTCAATACAGTGTGTTAAAAAGCAAACGTTGGTGCCACACAGCATCTATTCGGAGGTTTGAATGCATATTTAATACTGCTAAGGGCAAAACATTAATCTATAAAGTCATCATCATAGCTTGTCGCTCCACCACCGAACCCACTCCACAGCATCTGTGGAGCAGACTCTTAGGTCATGGTCAGTGCAGCTGGGCCCACCCTGGCAGTCTCTAAAGATGTGCTCCATTGTCTGCTCTGGGCATCCACATGCTAGTCTCAGCCAGTCCCCACTTTTTCATGCTTCCAGCTGTTCTCCCAGTTTTTGCCCGTGCTCTGTTCAGTGTTACCCATTCATTCCTGGGGAGCTCAGTTCTGTAAAGTTAATTGTAGTAACTTTTATTTCTCCCCTCTGAAAACTACGAATTTTTAACATTTCAAGTAGGCAGGTCTGTGTGCTGCATCACTGAGGCACATTTACCCCCGAGGCAGCGGTTTCTAATGGTCTCACACTAATTACTACATTATGGTGGTCATCGTTGTCGCATTTGTGTACAGTCGTGACCCCGCCCAGTAGCCTCGCCACAACACAAACAACACTCAACCAGATGCTCTGCGGTTTGAGGTTCTTTGCCACAGCGCCTACGTCATCTAGGCGAATTTAAATACAGAAAATATTTATAGCATATCCATTTTTTAAAAAATGTTTGCGCAACACAAGCATGTGGATGTGTTCTGCCCGCCGCCACGACCATACGCCTTTCACTAATTCAATATAGTTGAGCCACCACCGGCTTGTCTGTCGTTTGGTTAGTTCGTCATACTGAGTATACAAACTCATTGGCATACCAGATGATTAGGTACAATGGAGAATCATCATTTGCGTACAGTTTTCCCTCTAATCCTAACGCCAATCAAGAGTGGAATCGAGCTGCAAGGTGTGTAATTAATAATGGAAGTAAACAACGGCTTTATGATTTTGGGGATCCCCGATAGCTCAGTTGGTAGTTGGTAGAGCACTCGCTTCACTACGCAAGGGACCGAATCCGAGATCGATCCGGGTGAAACTGAGATTTTTTTATTTTTTTTTTGTTTTTTTTTTTTGGTTTTTTTTTAACATACATATAATTCGTATTCGTCCTTAACCTTATTCGTGGTCTTTCAGACTTGATTTTTTTTTATAAATCTGTTTTACAAATGTATTTTTATCCAGTAGACCATCAAGAATGCAAAAAAAATAAATAAACAAAGGCTAGTGTCTCATCCTACATTGTCACAAGCTAATGTCCAAGGACAACAGCAGAAGTAGGGCAATCTGGCAGACGTCTAGGGGAGAGAACTCCATGAATAATTGATTAATGAAACAGACGATACCAATATGGCGTCTCGCGTGTGAAAGGCAGTTAAAGGAAAGATGGAAAGAAAAGCAGATCGGAAGAAATTGGAAATTGATGAGGCTGGGCGATGGACCATAACGTTCATTGTCAAAACAAGAATAGATTAACTAAAGAGGTTTTCTACTCGAGATAGAACCTTGACTAGCCAAGTGTACTCTGCTCTCGTGCGGTTACTATGTGGTCTAGTGGCATGACACTCGCTTTCGGATCGGAAGGTCGTGGGTTCGAGCTTCGCTCGGCTCGGCGCATAGTAGAGTCCTAGGAAAAGGCTCTTTACTCACATGCTCTCACCGTACTCAGGTGTAAAATGAGAACCTGGCCGTTAACAGCGTTGTCTTTGTCGGAAAAAGATTTTATTATCGCCTCACAGGCGTTATGTTTCGTTCTATATGTTACGCGTTGCTGTTGGTCAGGGACCCTTTGTAAAGCGCTTTGAGCACGTTTAGTGGATGTTGCGCTATATAAAAGCTCAAGTTTGCCTTAGACACGTAAACACACACCCATTTTTTACCTATAATGAATAATGTTTCAACTATTATGACAATCAATCTAATATATATTTCGTGTTTACTTGAAAAAGGCCAAAGGCCGAAACGCCGTCTGTTTTGCGATGTTCCCTTGCATATGAGTCACATTTACTCCCTTTATCTTTCTCTCCTGCCTTAGAT
>NC_088367.1:32547806-32585306 GCF_034508935.2 Berghia stephanieae | reverse complement strand
CTATGGGGTCTGTAGTCTGTTACACTTTTATGGGGGTTCTGTAGTCTGTTACATTGCTAGGGGGGGAGGGGGGGGGGTCTATAGTTTGTTACTCTGCTATGGTGGGGGGGGGGGGGGGGGGTCTGTAGTCTGTTACACTGCTATGGAGATCTGTGGTCTGTTACGCTGCTATGGGGGTCAGCTGCAATTATTGCAGACAAATCTTGCAGCGCATGGTGTTGACTTTATACGAATTCCACTGTACTATGATTATTATCTTACTGCATAACAACTCCTGTCTAAAACTGGAATACGTCCGTGAAGTGCTTGATGCAAAGACCAGGTTTTAATTTCAACTTTATATAATTTTCTTTTGATCTCTAGTCAAATTTGCATAAGTAATAATAATAATTATTATAATAACATGCACATTACTTAGTGTCAGTGTCGGTCGGAATTGGGTGGATCCGATCAAATTGTTGATAAAACGATGTTTAAAAAATGAATTTGGGCATAAAGTTGAGTCTTCGTAAAAAAAAAAATTTTAATTAAATAAAAAACAACTACATTTATTTTAGAAACCGCAACTGGTGAAAAAGTCTTTAATCTGGCACTTGGAAGTCACGAGTTAAAGGTCAAGAATGTTGTTTTTATAACGTATTGACAATGAACGGGTAGTTCTTATCTATTGATCAATGAAAGTCGTGAAATTAAAAAAAAAAAATAAAAATAAAAATAATAATAATTTTAAAATAATTCTGGCATAAAAAAAAAGAAAGAAAGTGTTTTGTCTATGTACGGGAGGTGACTTTTAAAATAACAATCATGAATAAAAGAATAAGAAACATTTTCCGCCTTGCCGTGTTCTATTTCCCTCCATCATTAACCCTTTACCGACGAGATACAAATTTCATTCAAATCATAGACTCGGATTTGTGATTGAAAAAAGGGTTTTGTCTCTTTATGTACAAGTACAAGCTTACTTGTAAAATCACAATCAGGAATAAAAGAAACATTTTCCGCTTTAACTCATAGAGTCAGACTCAAGATTCAAAAGTGATATATTTCTGTACGGGGGCTTACTTTTAACATAACAATCGTGAGTTGTAAAATAAATATTTTCCGTTGCCTTCGGCGGCGTGTTCTATTTCCCACCATCATTAACCCATTACCGACGAGAATTCAAAGGTTCAGGGTATAATATTTTAGGCATAAATGAAGAGTGAGATATATATGTCTTAACCACATGGCCATCTCACCCTCCTTGTAAGGTTGGAATAAAATAATTGAATCCCGCCTTCAAAGAATTTACGATTACGACAGACAAAAGTCGGGAAGGAGAGAGGCAACGCCACCCAAGACGAATGGAAGTAGTGTATGAAACAAGATATAGATATATACTATTACCACAACTACAACATAGATAAATAGGGTGAAAAGGGGAGATAAGAAGCAGACCTGCCTAGTACTACGAAAAATTCGTAGAAATTCGAATTTTTGGCTCCAGCTACAGGACTGCATAGGTCTCTTTGACTCAAAAACGCTTGTCGAAAAGGAAAGTTTAGCTTCTTAGAACCCATTTTCAGGACAGAGAGAGAGAGAGAATTACACAGAGAGACATGGCTCGGATGGACCCCTCCGATTCTCTCTCTCCCTCTCTCTCTCTCTCTCTCTCTCTCTCTCTCTCTCTCTCTCTCTCTCTCTCTCTCTCTCTCACACACACACACACTCAAACAACCACCATGTTGATATCACATATCATAATCATTTGACATAAAACCCAACACCGCGTGAGTAAAGAGGAGACCCCCCCCCCCCGGCTCGCGCGCTAAAAACCCATGTTGAGCATAATTCGCCCAATCGATGTGGAACCCTAAGAAAGAGGAAAGGATAGCATCAAAGGATTAACACATTATCTTATCGTGTTTCGGATCAGAGGCAAAAAAAATCCACAATCCCCCAAATCCTCTTTTTGTCTCTTTATATATTTATTTCTTTTCCCCTCTTTCTTTGTTAAATAAAAGCGCTAATTGATTCTCCGTTTCCTTGTTGAAAGGTTTACTCCTTCCTCTTCTACTCTCTCTTCTTTCTTCCGTTTTAAAAAAATCTCTTACCCGATATAGATAGAACGAAGTTGACGTCACTCAGGTCTTTGTTATTGTTTGTTGTTGTTTTTGCCATCCGCGTTCATAAGTAATCCTCACGAAACTGTATAAAGTATACTATAAACGTTCAAGGCTACACATAGTTTTGTGCGTTGGTCCGCTATATTTCCGGGTGGCAATGTTGTGTGTCTCTTAGCCAAGCGCACAGCATCTATACTTGAAGATATGATAACTGAACACAATAGCCTTCAACAGTCGTGACGTCACTTCCTTCGTAATGACGCATGGTAACTTAGTAACTGGTTCTAAACTATCAGGAGAATGGCGGACCCCTTATGAAGTACTTCTCCGACGAGCATAAAAGTGTATCCAGAGGAGAAAAACATTATAAATCTGACCATGTTTTGACTTTTATACATTCTGATTACATGACATGTGAAAAAGTTCTAGCCAGCATAAGGAACAAAAAGTACTGATTTTCTTCGTTAAGAACCAAGCTGCTCGTTGCTCGGCGGACCTGACATCAAACTTTTGAATCCTGTTATGGGCCTGTTTTAATTATCGAACATTGTTGTAAAGGACAATGTTCTGCGTTGGTTTGAGAGGATTTCCATTACAACAATGAGCACCATTATAACAATTTGGGTTATCAGTCGCTCCCCTCCCTCCAACTAAATATTCTTGACATAAAGACGCGAATATGCTGAAGAATGGATAGGAATAATAAGTAACGCCGAGCAAGACATTGTGAAAGAGGCACGACAAGGGCAATTAGCGTGTATATTAAGCTGAGAGAAAGAAGAAGAAAAATCGCGCTTTGATGTTACGTTCAGTCTGAAATTCCTGAATAAGTAATCCCTGGTTATGTAAATACGGGAATGTTCCTCGTGGAGAGCTTGGAGGCATTGGCAAACAAGACGTGAGCATGAGCATTCATTATGTGGCTATGTGGTCTTGTGGTATGACACTCGCATTCGGATCGGAAGGTCCTGGGTTCGAGCCTCGCTTAGCGAGCGCATAGTTTGAGTCCTTGGAAAAGGCTCTTTACTCACATTTTCTCACGTAACCCAGGTGTAAAATGAGTTATTTACCTGAATAATTGTAATATCGCCTAACAGGCGTCATGTCCCGTCCTACATGCTAAATGTTACTGTTGACCAGAGGGACCCCTTTTAAAGCGCGTTGAGCTAAATTCTTTTTTCTTCTTTTTTTAAAATGTTAATTAAAAGTGAAATACCCACTAAACGTGCTCAAAGCGCTTTACAAGGGGGTCCCTAGCCAACAGCAACACTTAACATGTAAGACGAGACATGTCATGACGCCTGTTATGCGATAGTATCAGTTAAAATCGGGGCCCCGTAGACATTCCATTGAGTTGGAGGCTCTTTAGGGGGCAGTGTGGCTCAGCGGTATGATTTTTGCTTCGTACCCGGAAGGTACCGAGTTCGATCACCCAACGCTGCGCTGTGTGGCCTTGGGCAAGTCACCTCGCCCAGGCTCAATTTGCGGCTGACGCCTGGGTTGTACCAGTCTTTCTTTGGAATAGATCCTCGAGAAAAAAAATTTCCCCTATGGGATGAATAAAGGAACTTTTATTTTTTAAATTTTATTTATGTAGTTTTAGGGACCTCTCCTCCACCAACCCTCTCAACTGCACAATCCAGACACCACGATACGTCAACGCATTAATTAAGCAAGACAAGAAGCCGACAACATCATGAAATCGAAGTCGGTGACCATAAAATAAATAAATAAATAAATGTAGATAGATGCATGACTGAATAAATAAATAAATAAATAAATGGATGCACGAATGGATAGATAAATGAATGGATGAAAAAATAAATCCATACATTTAATAAATAAACAAATAAAGGAGTGAATAAATACCGAATACAAAGTCACTCAATAGAATTGTTATAGTTATAGTATTTTTAAAAGTTAAATCTGAGTTTTGAAAAGAAAAAAAAAACTGATGGCGCGACAAGAGTAAAGTGGTAATAAACCATTAGCAATAAAAATAATAAATAAAAGAAAAATAATAATAATTTTTAAAAATGCAACAAGTCAACATAATTCAGGACTTTGAAAGGAGCTCCGAGACAGACAGACAGACAGACATCCGATTTCCATCCTCTCATTCAACAATTTACTGCCTTCTTCCCCGCCCAGTTTACTTCGATCGGCGGATGTCAAGCCATAGATAGAAGCGTGATTTCCATCAAATGGTGTAGCCTATATTATTGTAAAATGAAGATAGGGATAGAAAGATGGATAGATAGATAGATAGATAGATAGATAGATAGATAGATAGATAGATAGATAGATAGATAGATAGATAGATAGATAGATAGATAGATAGATAGATAGAGAGATAGAGAGAGAGTGAGAGAGAGAGAGAGAGAGAGAGAGAGAGAGAGAGAGCTATAAAGAGAGGAGTCCGAGAGTGGGAGTGAAACAGGGAGAGAGAGAGAGAGGGGGAGAGAGAGAGAGAGAGAGAGAGAGAGGGGGGGGGGGCTATAAAGAGAGGAGTCCGAGGGTGGGAGTGAAACAGGGAGAGAGAGAGGGAGAGGAGGCTATAGAGGGAGTGAAATAGGGGGAGAGAGAGAGAGAGAGAGAGAGAGAGAGAGAGAGAGAGAGAGAGAGAGAGAGAGAACACGTAAAAATCTACATTCCATTGAACACGATGTAAAAATCGCACCTCTGTGTTGCACCGTAAACCGACAACAACAACAACAAAAAATAATAAAATAAAATTCATCAAAGTTCAGCATATGTGTGTCTATACCAGACATTAATATAATTAGTGTGTATCTCATTAATTAATCACGGCTTTGATTAAGTAATCCATGTGGATATAATATTACGATAAGCAGGTAGAGTAGAGGATGGGCCGGGATGGGGTTAGTTATCGTTACGGTATCATGTGAGATATTAATTCTGTAAGTAGGCCGTGGCGTAAAGTGCTCAGTGCTCTGATTGGTCGGAGAATATTCCATGACATAAAATAAGGATTAACAGTGTCGGGAAAGGAAGAAAAATCTAAATAACAAAACAAAACAAAATAAAACAAAAACAAAGATAAGGGTCATTTAAATCGATCGATATTTGAAGAACGAGTTTTTCCGGTCCAATTCATAAAGACTACACGCCTTTCCAAAGTTACAAAAAAAAATGGTTTTTAAACCGAGCTTTTATATAGCGCAATATCCACTAATCGTGCTCAAAGTGATTTACAAGGGGCTTCTGGCCCACAGCGACACATACCATGTAGGACGGGACTTGACGCCTGTCAAGCGATATTACAATTTATTGTTTCTGACAGAGACAGCGCTGTTAACGGCCAGGTCGATTTACACCTGAGTACGGTGAGAGAATGTGAATAAAGAGCCTTTTTCCAAGGACTCAGCGATGCGTCGAGTGAGGCTTGAACCCAGGACCTTCGATCCAAAAGCGAGTGCCATACCATAAGACCACATAGCCGCACAGTTCATTGGTTGAATAACATTACATAGACCCACAGAGTGAGCGACCATTAAAAAAAAAAGAAAAGAAAAGAAAAAAGCTCCTGTCACAAGCAATTTACATAGGCATCTCTCAGTCTTTGCAAGTACCAAGTACGGTATAGGATAAAGGCTAGGACATTATATATAGAGTACTATGAGTAGACGCTGGATAAAGGTGATAAAAAGCCAGCATTGCAGAAATTATAGGGACCATCAAAGTTGTAAGGATAGTGATAGCGTGTGGGTAATAATGGCTGGCATCTCAAAAGGTAGGGAATACATGCTACATAATATAACTATAATAAAGGATCGGAACAACACGGGAAGACATTAGAGACATCAAACACACACGGTATACATACACTCGAGCACGGTTTTCTCGAACTAATCGCTAACTTCTACGTCATGGCACAAGACGGAAGGGTTAGAGCTCAGGTGGTCGCTGGTTCGGATAAGTAAACAAGCAAGTCTCGAACTAATCGAGACATGCAAAAAAGCAACAACAAAAGTTTGTAAAAACCGCAGTTCGAGGAAATCGCGTACAAAA
Organism: Berghia stephanieae; assembly: GCF_034508935.2. Lineage (NCBI taxonomy): Eukaryota > Metazoa > Mollusca > Gastropoda > Nudibranchia > Aeolidiidae > Berghia > Berghia stephanieae. The sequence continues at coordinate 32,579,169 of NC_088367.1, read as the reverse complement.
AATAATAAAGAAAAAAAAAATTGGAACATTCAGATGAGTTCGAGGAAACCGTGTAATCGAGGAAACGGTACTCGGCATATTTTGTCAAAATATTGAAAAAAAAAAATCATTTTGTTATAATTAAATTACTTTGGCCAGAAAACTGTTACTTCAAATATCAATATTATAGCTAGGACAACGTGATTCAGCGGTCCGGTCTTTGCTTCGTACCCGAAAGGTAATGAGTTCGAATATCCGCTACGTTGTGTGGCCCTGAACACGTCACATCGCCTTAGTTCAATTTGCGGCGCTGTACTGCTGCATTGCGACTTACGCCTGGGTTATTCCAGTCTTCCCTCGGAATAGACTCTTGAGGTAAATTCCCCCAATGGGGTGAATAAAGGGAATTTTATTTTTTTTATTGTCATCTTTTTTATAATTGGAACTACCTTGACCCTATAAAAAGTATCAAACATGAGAATTCTTTGAAGTCTCAGGTTTAGAGATCCATTTACAAGCTGAGTGTCGTCATAATCTATAGATAGTATGCGCTTGGCTAAGAAGCTCACAACATTGCCATCCGGAAGTATAACGGACTAACACACAAAACTATATCATGTAACCTTTAACTTTTATAGTCAGGATAATACAAATTAAGTGAGAATTACTCATAAACGTGGATGGCAAAAAAAAACAATAACAAAGACCCGAATGACGTCAACTCTATAGAGATTTGATTTAAAAGATTTCTGGCCAAAAACGGTTTTAAAATAGTATGTTAAGTTAGATCAGAAAATGGCTGTCCATACACAGGTAGTGGGTACACAACACGAGACCACAGATTACTGTATTATCTATGTACGAGACTGACTCTGGCCGGAGCCACCGTTGGCGTTATAACGATGGCTACGCTATGGCTTTATATGAACCGTGGACATAATATTAAATAAACATAATAGGTCTTTGATAGGTCCACACCAACCAAGCAAGGCATAAAGTCATGGACCACACACACACACACACACACACACACACACACACACACACACACACACACACGGGCGCGCGCGTTTGTATTACAATGTATGAAATGCAAGTTATTTTTTTTTTCTTGTTGGGACGGGGGGGGGGGGGGGGGGGGGGCGGTTAAGTAGTCTTTCGGAGCCGTAAAACCCATGGATGGAGCAGTTAATCCCGTTTTCTAATACCCCTAAACGGACAGTAGCGATTACTTCCCATCTTTTGGATAGGACGCTATTCTATCGCAAACAAGATATGAAGTGAGTAGAAAAGTGCCACAAGACAATAGAGAATAAAAAATTTTTTCGCAGCGGTGGTGGGGTTTGAACCTGCGACCTTATTGGTACGACAACTCCGCCTGGCAAGTGAGAGCGTGGCTCTACCGTGTGAGCTATCCACGAACACAAAAATATTCGTTTCAAACCCAAAGTCATTTCTAGATCCCTCTCTCACCCACTTCTTGAGATCGCCGATTCGTTCACCACCATCGCGAAGTAATTTTGACCAGCAGTTAAGCTTAATAGCCAATATTCTCATCACAAACATATAACATAGAAACGATTGAGACATTGAGTATGCTCCGGTGTATGGGGTGAATTTTTAATTCAGAAAAGTGAGTGGAGCAGGCACTTATGTTGGTAACAACAAGATATGAAGTGAGTAGAAAAGTGCCAGAAGACAATAGAGAATAAATTTTTTTTTTTTTTTTCTGAATTAAAAATTCACCCCATACACCGGAGCATACTCAATGTCTCAATCGTTTCTATGTTATATGTTTGTGATGAGAATATTGGCTATTAAGCTTAACTGCTGGTCAAAATTACTTCGCGATGGTGGTGAACGAATCGGCGATCTCAAGAAGTGGGTGAGAGAGGGATCTAGAAATGACTTTGGGTTTGAAACGAATATTTTTGTGTTCGTGGATAGCTCACACGGTAGAGCCACGCTCTCACTTGCCAGGCGGAGTTGTCGTACCAATAAGGTCGCAAGTTCAAACCCCACCACCGCCGCGAAAAAAATTGTTATTCTCTATTGTCTTCTGGCACTTTTCTACTCACTTCATATCTTGTTGTTACCAACATAAGTGCCTGCTCCACTCACTTTTCTGAATTAAATATTCTATCGCAAAGTACATTATACTCTGCCAATTCTTACCAATTCAATTGAACGGCGGTGGACATGGAGGTCGGATAAAATCTCGACGGCTTCCTTACTTTATTCAAGTTCTATAGATCGAATGCGCTTGGCCAAGGAGTTCACAACATTGCCATCCGGAAGTATAACGGACCAACACACAAACTCTGTGTAACCATGAACTTTTATAGTCTGGTTAATACAGTTTAGTGAGAACAACTCACAAACGCGGATGGCAAAAACAATAACAAAGGCCTGAGTGACGTCATCTGCATACTATCTATACCATGCATGTTATTATGATGTCCACATCTGGTAACATATACAATTATGAATAAAATTATATTATTGATAATAGCCACACACAAAAACAAACTAAAAAAAAACTGTAACATTAAAAATCGATCGAATCAAATTACAAAATTGCCAAGAACTTGTCCTAAATAAAAAATAAAGAAAGAAAGAAAGACAGAAAAGTCAGATTTTAGCTTTTGTTTCTTCTTCTTCTTCTTCTTCCTCTTTTTAAAAATATGTTTTGGGTTGTTATTATCGTAGATAGATATAATATTTGATATCACAGTTTCCTGGCCAAAGTTGGGAAACATATTTTGGCATGCTACGACAGTTTTCTATGGTAAAAATAAAACCAAGTGGAAGTTCTCGTTGAGGTATTATAGTAATGTAGAAAACAGCGGTGTTTATCATTAGCTACATCAGCACTATAACGCCGATAGGAGACATCTTGTAGTCATATTACGAGGGATAGATTATCTCCCAGGAGAGCAAAGAGGCTGGGAACAAAAATGGCACACAATATCTCATCTGATTTCAAAAGCCTGTGGTGTGATATTCACTATTATATAGCATGTTATATTCAAGACTCGGAAGACAGGGCGGGAAGTATGACGGTTTAATATGGAACCCAATATGGTTGCGGCTGAAGTAATGTAGTAGTAGTAGTGGTAGTAGTAGTAGTAGTAGTAGTAGTAGTAGTAGTAGTAGTAGTAGTAGTAGTAGTAGTAGTAGTAGTAGTAGTAGTAGTAGTAGTAGAAGTAATAGTAGTAATAGTAGTAGTCGTAGTAGTAGTAGTAGTAGTCGTAGTAGTAGCAGTAGTAGTAGTAGTAGTAGTAGTAATAGTAGTAGTCGTAGTAGTCGTAGTAGTAGTAGTAGTCGTAGTAGTAGCAGTAGTAGTAGTAGTAGTAGTAGTAGTCGTTGTTGTTGTTGTTGTAGTAGTAATAGTAGTAGTAATAATAAAAATAATAATAGTAATAATAATAGAGCAAAAGAAGACGAAGAAGAAGAAGAAGAAGAAGAAGAAGAAGAAGAAGAAGAAGAAGAAGAAGAAGAAGAAGAAGAGAAGAAGAAGAAGAAGAAGAAGAAGAAGAAGAAGAAGAAGAAGAAGAAGAAGAAGAAGAAGAAGAAGAAGAAGAAGAAGAAGAAGAAGAAGAAGAAGAAAGAAGAAGATGGGAGAGTTTAAACCCTGAGAGCTGTTGATGGCTTGGAATGTTTCATCTACATAAGGAATCTTCAGTCTTATCTTTGATTTGTTTTAAAATGCGATGCACAAAATCTATCCCAAACACTGTTCAAAATAAAAAAAAAGAAATTCCTTTCTAGTCCACCACACCATCATAAAATAATAGGCGCAAACCAATATCAAATGGCAAGGGTAAAACATCACACGAGAGCAAAAATTCCCAATCTAAAAAAAAAAAAATAAAAAAAAACATCCCCTGCCCTCGGAATTACCCATCAGAACTCACGTAGTCGTGTCGGGTGTGGTTGTGTTTTTACGATAGTACCTAAAACAAACAATAAACCCGGGGTAAGACAATACCCTTGAAATGAATACCACTCATTTCATCTGGTTGGGTGAGTGGTAAAGTAAAGGATGATGGGGGAAGGAGAGCTCTTGGGAAAGAGATTGGGGGGGGGGGGTTAATCAGTTCCATGGATGCAATAAATAGGGCGCGAGGAAAAATGCTAAAATAAGCAAGAAACGTCTTTTCAACTTCTGAATAAAAACTATCATAATAATAATATTTTTAATCAGGTACACTAACGCTCTTTGCTTTTATCGTATATGAAGATTATTGTGGAATACTTTACCGAAGTGAAACGGTCCTTAAAAAGTAGGAATAGATAAGATTTTATTCTTTCAAACTCGGATAAAAGAAAAAAAAAAGAATTAAAACCGTTAATTTAATATAATTAGTCAAAAAGGAATGATTACAACAGTTTATTGTTTGCCCAAATATATTGCGATGCATTTGATTCACTGGACAGTCTTTCTCTGTTGATGTATGCCAGGGTTGTCAATTCAGGAGGCAAAAATTTACTGAATCAAACTTTTAAGCAAACACATATTGACAGACCCTTTCTGAGTGCTGAACTCCAGTAAAATGACATTATGTATTTACCTTTTTCCCCCCCTATTTAGCAGGTGATTTGAAAATATACTGAGGATTTATAACATACTGAATTCCGTAAATATATGGAAAATTGGCAACCTCGGTATAGATACACTGAAGCAAATCAAAATGTCTTTAAGTAAAAAATGTTATAATCTTAAATATAAAAGATAAACAACGGTTCTTCAATATCAAATCCCTGGTGCTGTCGACATTTTTTTTTCCTGACCTCCCTGTCCACCCAACAGTGATTAGGTAGCTGGGACTGCTGGATATGGCAGAGAGCACTTTGCGATAGACTAACATCCCAGATGACGAGCAATTGTTAATGTCAATTTTAACACCACCAACAACAGGCTTAACCCCAGCTACATGGGTCTTATTATAACAGATTACTTTTTATCTTTAAAAATTTAATTTTCAAAAAAGCTGTGCGGGATTTTACTTCAGAACTGAGCACATGACTTTAAACTCAATATGGGAGCAAAACTGAAGCACAGATTTAAATGATCAGATTTTTCAAGTTTAGATGCAGTTTAAATCTGTTACAGAATAGAAGGGGCTTTAAGCAGATACCTGAACATAACCTTTCCATCAAGAGATCAATGACAATAACGCAACCTGGGCTTCAATGAAGCCAAAGTCACATAAAAAACTTGAGCTTTTATATAGCGCAATATCCACTTAATGTGCTCAAAGCGCTTTACAAGAGGCCCCTAACCAACAGCAACATACAACATGTAGAACGAGACATGACGCCTGTTAGTCGATAATACAATTTTTTTCCGACAGAGACAACGATGTTAACGGCCAGGTACTCATGTTACACCTGAATACGGTGAGAGAATGTCGTGAGTAAAGAGCCTTTTCCAAGGACTTAACTATGCGCAGAGTCATGCTCGAACTAAGGACCTCCCGATCCAAAAGTGAGTGTCATACCACTAGACCACATAGCTGTTACTGCTCTCTTGGTGTGGGATTATCACCAGCTTATCTCTAATACTAATGGCACTATGAGTGACTTAGTCTTCCCAGTTAAAACATAAAGTGAAGTACCATCTTTGACAACATCCATGTCATACAAAGTACCTAGTGCATAACTTGACAAAAAAGAAAAAATTTAAAAATCAGATTTGTATGTGAGACAATATGTCCCTTGTAAATACACCCTAAGCCACTCATAATGTCCTCTATTGTCTATCCACCCCATAAAGAAGTTAGGCCCATGGAGACGGAGTTTATCCTAGTTACTATAGCGTCAATTGAACAATAGCAATTGCTTGCCATCCTTTGGATTGGATGTGAGTACTGTCCACCCCATCTAATGAGGGCAATTGATAACCCACTTCAGAGTGTTAATAAAACATATATAATAATAGAGATCTGCCTTTGAATAGAGCACATAAATTACAATGACGAAACCTATGCAGGTGTAAACAAGTATACCTTACAATGTGAAATAAAACTAAATCGCATTGAGTCATGGAAGGTATCTAATTTTTTTTTTTTTTGATTGAGAACAAAATTCACTAAATGTCTTTAACTTTACCAATGATCTGAAGCCCACAGCAATAGTTAACACAGAAAAAAAAAAAATAACGGAGCATTTATATAGAGCAATATATCCACTAAACATGCTCAAAGCGCTTTACAAGGAGTCCCTAGCAAACAGTAACACTTAACATGTAGGACAGGACACCACAACTGTTATTGTACAATTTTTCTCAGACAGAGACAATGCGAACAGCCATGGTACTCATTTTACACTTGAGTACAGCGAGATAATATGAGTAAAGAGCCTTTACCAAGGACTAAACGATGCACCACTCAGACTGGGACTCGAACCCTGAACCTTCCGATCTGAAGGTGAGTGTCACAACACAAGACAGCATAGCCACTCGAGATAATATAATATGAATAAGACCACATATTAAACTTGTAGGCTGATATTTAACCAATTCTTTTGCTTTTTGCTGTTTTGTATGTTTTTTGCCAGAGACAATGTTATCATCAGCCAACTCTCATTTCACATCTGATTAAACTGAGTAAATATGGTGAGAGAATGTGATTATAAAGAGTCCTTTCCAATAACTAAACTTGTGCGGCTATGAGTATGAGGTCCAGTGGTATGACATTTACTTCGGATCGGAACGTTCTGGGTCTGAGTCCAGAGAGGCGCATGGTCGAGTCCTTTGAAAAGGCTCTTTACTCACATTCTCTCACCATACTCAGGAGGAAAATGAGTACCTAACCTTTAAAGCGTTGTCTCTGTCCAAAAAATTGTAAATATCACTGAACCGGCGTCATCCTACACGTAAAGTGTTGCTGTTGGCTAGGGACCTCTTGTAAAGACCTTTGAGAACATTAAATGATATTGCGCAATACATTCTAAATACAAGCTCAAGTTAAATCTTGCGCTGCTCATAGCTGGATCGAACTAAACATACACTCAGAAGCTAAATGAATGTGTGAACTTTGTGTGGCTGCTGTAGTAGTAGAAGGACAAAATTGATCCTTTTCTGGCATGCGGGGTATGGTAAGAAAGTAAATCACACTTAAATATCCAGGGACTAATATATCCATTGTGTTCAATGAAAATGTATTCTTATATTCATGCTCAAACTCAATCTCCCCATCACATGTGTGTAAATGAGTATTGCATAGATAGAACGAAGATGACGTCATTCTGGTCTTTGTTATTGTTTTTTGCCATCCGCGTTCATGAGTACTTCTCACTAAACTGTATCAACCAGACTATACACGTTTAAGGTTACACATAGTTTTGTGTGTTGGTCCGTTATACTTCCGGATGGCAATGTTGTGAGCTTCTTAGCCAAGCGCATACTATCTATACAACAACCCTACTCCTACTACAAGACCTAAATCCGACTTTTCTTGAGAAACATATTTTCTTCCAATGCAAATAGCGCATTCAATTTCACTTACATTCATCTCATCTCAACATCTTCTACTCCTACTCGTCGGATACATATACTGCACATATAAAACCATGCACTAACAATAATGAAAAACCATTGTCATGTTGTAACAATAACAGACAGTGATCCTTCATAAGCATCTCATACTGCTTTACAATTAACAACAACAACAACAATAACTACCACTACTACTACTACTGACTACTGTAGTGTAGTAATCATACATATAGGCTAATTTTTAAAGTATTTGGTATCAGTATCAGAGTCAGCTTTTCTAGTCAAAGTCGATGCACACTTCTCTCTCCCTCTTCCTCCCCTTCTCTCCTCTCTTTTTTTTCTCACTCGAGTAATCTCTCACTCTCACTCTACTTTCACATACTCATACTCATCGTGATCTTCACTTTTCCTCGCATTATTATTGATAGGCACTTAAATGTATTGCTGAATATGTGTCATACCTAAGTAATATATAATATTACCATGAAATTCATGTTTAAAATGTCTAGAATGAGTATGAGTTTATCAATCATTATGTCCACATTTTTGCCCCTTCACTGTCTGAGGCTGTCTCAGACTCAGATTCTATAACTATAATCCAGTAGCAAGTAGATAGTAAGAGTAAGATGGGATGAGCTGAACCAAGAACAAGAAAAAGCGGCGACAATAATTTCACCATAATATAAACTTTCTATGAAACATTCATGAATGAAAAGTCAGTGTCAGGATGAAGTGTGTCGCAGAAAGTTGAATGGACAGAGTAAACAGTGGCAATGACAGTGACAGTAGGTGAAGTAGATGCTGTAGCAGTGATATAAAAAAGGTTTAAAAAGGCAGGAGGTTTTTAATGCAATCTTTTAGAAATTGTTTTGTTTTGGAATCTTACCGTGCAGTATGGCGAGAAGCGACAACAATGTCGCAACTGCCCTCATAATCGGATGAAAAGCACAGACATAAAGTTTGAAAAGTTATAAAATCCAAAATAGAATGCACACAAAACACAGATTTTCTACTGTCCCAACTGTTATGATAACGCAACTGAAGTGAATCGACTCGATAAAAGAGGGAGGAACGACTGAGCGAAGGAGAGAGAAATTAGAGCGGGCAGCAAGTGTTGTATCCAGCAGTAGAAAGCGTCCGCTGTTCGCGAGTCAACCACAAACAGTCAAGGGTTATCGTTCTTTGTCCATTGGACTTTGGTAAACATTTCACCCGTGTCAAGTCGAGGAATTTTGGCAACCGCCGCCGCGCCCATGGTTCACAACATGTCACAGAATGGAACTGAAAGTTCTGAGAGCTTACACCTGAAACACACGCATATTTTGTATAATTATTATCTACTGAATAGAAACGCATGCAGAACTCTATATTACAAAAAGAAATTGGAATGATCAACAATTGGTAAAAAAAAATCAAAAAATCTTAGGAATAGGAAACAAATTTCACCTGTTTTAATTTGGAAAGTTTCGAGAAATGCATCAGAGAGAGAGAGAGAGAGAGAGAGAGAGAGAGAGAGAGAGAGAGAGAGAGAGAGAGGTCTGAACTTATGTAAAAAGCAAAACCCATATTTTTTTAACAAAACCTGTTAGAGTAACATTAAACAGTGTTACATTTTTTTTTCATGAGATGGTCTAATAATGATTTGTTTATTCTCTGTCCTTTCTTTATTTTGTTTATTTGTTTATTTATCTATTTATTTATTTATTTATTTATTTATTTATTTTGTAATCGCCATCAATACTAATATACGATGAAAACATTTGGCGTAAATAAAAACCGAATATTTTACACGACTAAACTCAAGGGGAATAACGCACAATTCCACAATAACATTCTCTATTTTCGTTTTCATCCCACTGTCTTGAGTTGATCAACGAGAACGAATTTTAAACGAATATAGATATTATTATGCCACGAACTGGTGTTCAATTCATTAAAAATGACGAGCCGTCCTTTATTAGACAATTCAAACAGAGAATAGGTCACAAAGATGAAGCTGATATCGACACCAAGGTAACGTTTTTCATCACATCTGCTGAACTGGATATGAGGAGGGGATGAATTTGAATTATGAATTCGGATAGATTTGTAGGGTATAGACTATAGATCGTAAATTTTAGAGAACCTGTTATCTCTATGCAGCCTATGCCTAAACTTGCGGTATGAAGGGCAGTTTGGAATATGCACAAACTTCATAATAAGAATAAGAGTGAGTAAAATTGAAAGTGCAACATAAAATAGCTTGTCTAATTTCTGTGGAAGTGAAACCCCAGAAGTCGAACAGTTTTGTCTCTAAACTTAAGCTTGCTTATACTTATATTTAAGGGCAATGTGCACCCAATGTACCTACTTAAATAATTCGAGGCCTAAATAATTTACATGGGGTTCCAAGGCAACATCATTTCATAACTTAACTTATTATCATGGGCGATATATGACTATGACATGACTCCTTTAAGACAATCACATCATTTTTACAGAGACAACAGCTACTCATTTTACACTGAGTAAGTTAGAGAATATTACTAAAGCAAAGACGCTTTTCGCTCTCCTTTGCACAACTAGAGAATTAGAGTTCCATAGATCTGAAAACTGCAAAAAAGTGCCCTGCCACAGGACCACAAAGCCCCACAAGCAGGGTTTACTCTTATTTTATCTTTCCAAAAATTAATTTCTCACATTATTTACCTGAAGACATCCACTGACTTAAACGTTTTCACTAAGACTAAGAGACACTATTCGGATAAAGTCACATCTATCGATAACATTTTTATTGCTTTCTTGTTGAAAACGGTCAAGTCTGTGATTTTATTTCGATTTTTAAAAAGAGGAATATTGCTTGAAAACATAAATGCTTACCATATATGGATTGGTTTTAAGTCCATTCCCTCATCAGGACCTGCCTCCTTCGCTATCTTAAGGCATAATGCACCCTGGTAAAAAAAAAATTGAATTTATTTGATAAAGTTGAAAGTTTATATGATTATAATTTGCAAGGTAAATGGTCATCCAAATAAAAGTGAAATTAATGTTCGTTTAGCCAGAGCTGGCTTCAACAACAAGTACTACTACTACTACTATTACTACTACTACGACTGCAACTCCCACTACTACTACGACTTCTACTACTACTACCACTACTACTACTAATACCACTACTACTGCTATTACTACTACTACTACTACTACTACTACTACTACTACTACTACTACTACTACTACTACTACTACTACACATATAGATAGCAAAAGTGAAAGATGAAGATATTAAATTTTCATCACTTCAAATTCCAGAGACAAATGCCAGACTTTGATGAAGACGGCGAGGAGGAGCGTGAAGAGCGTGATGATGAAAAGCCAGTGGTTGTTGTTTTGAAGAAGGGAGACCTAACTGCTGAGGAGGCAGAAGAAGCAGAGAAAGTAAAGGATGAAGGTAGATAGAAATGATTTTAATTCAAAGTGTTGTTTGAAAACACAAAACAAAAAAAACAAAAACTTGAGCTTTTATATAGCGCAATATCCACGAAACTTGTTTAAAGCGCTTTACAACAGCAACGTGGAACGTGTAGAGGGAGATATGATGCCTGTTCGGCAATATTACATTTTTTTTTAGAGAGATGCAACGCTGTTAACGGCCAGGTACTCATTTTACACCAGAGTACGGTGAGATAATGTGAGTAAAGAGTCTTTTCCAACTATGCACCAAGCAAGACTCGAACCCACTAGACAACATAGCCGCACACTTTTAGTCCTTTGTTTTTCATGTTTCCAGTGATTTTAGAATTTAGGAGTCTTGTACAATTAACCAGGATACAAATTAGTCTCTGATATTGGTGGTCAGATGTTATTGAATTGGAGATTTTGTTGTGCGGCTATGTGGTCTTTTGGGTTGACACTCACTTTCGGATCGGAAGGTCATGGGTTCGAGACTCGCTTGGCGCAAAGTTGAGTCCTTGGGAAAAGCTCTTTACTCACATTCTCTCACCATACTCATGTGTAAAGTGTAAAATGAGTACCTGGCCATTAGCAGTGTTGTCTCTGTCCGAAAAAAATTGTAATATCGCGTAACAGGCGTCATGCAACGTCTTACATGTTAAATGTTGCTGTTAGCCAGGGACCCCTTCTTAAGTGCTTTGAGCATGTTTAGTGGATATTGCGCTATATTTAAAGCTCAGTAATAATGTATGAGTTGATAAGTATTGCTGTTTATCAGTAAGGATATAGAGAATCATATCAGCATTGGATTTGACTTTTCAATTGATCAAAAGTTCTTACTATCCAAGTCACACTGTATAAAGTTTACTACACCCACCCAGCCCAACAACCTCAACTAACCACCCGTATTTTTTTAAAAACTTCCCCTGATGCCCTCAGTGCCAAATTATTTATTTTTATTATTATTATTATTATTATTATTATTATTATTATCATTATTATTATTATTATTATTATTATTATTATTATTATTATTATTATTATTATTATTATTATTATTATTATTATTATATTACTATTATTATGATTACCGTCATCATCATCATTATTACTAGATGTCTATCGTAATTATTATTATTATTATTATTATTATTATTATTATTATTATTATTATTATTATTATTATTATTATTATTATTATTATTATTGTTATTATTATTATTATTATTATTATTATTATTATTATTATTATTATTATTATTATTATTATTTTTATTATTATTATTATTATTATTATTATTTTTTATTATTATTATTATTATTATTATTATTGTTATTATTATTATTATTATTATTATTATTATTATTATTGTTGTTGTTGTTTTTGTTGTTATTTTCTTATTATGTTGTTGAAGTTTATTGCCTCTTCCACCTCTATTCAGGACCCGTCCATCTGGATCAGAAGATCACATTCAAAAAGCCAACAAAGCGATCAAAGGAAGAGGATAAGAAAGGGGAGGAAGATGGCGATGGTGGTAGACCAGCATCCAAGACGAAAAAGAAAGGATCTGACAATAAGTTGTTGAAGAAGAAGAACACGAGTCTGTTGTCGTTTGGAGATGATGAGGAAGAGGAGGACGAATGAGACTGATACATGTGTTTCTATGCGAATGATGATGATGATGATGATGATTGTGGTAGTGGTAGGTGTGAATTTGAATGTGTGTGTGTGTGTGTGTGTGTGTGTGTATGTGTCAGAGAGAAGTTTTGAGTTTATGTGAGTGTTGTGTGTGTGTGTATGTATGCCAGAGAGAAAGGTTAAGTTTATTCGAGTATGTTTGTGTGTGTGTGTGTGTGTCCATTGTTTGCATATGTGGGTATTACATAGTGATAGTCAGTCTGTTAGAAAGGGAGAGACTTAATGTTTCTATGCCACCTATAAAAAAAAAACAATTATGTAAATAAATTCGTTTTCACATTTTATTGTTAAACAATCTCTTCTTGCTTTATTTGTAACCAATTGTTTCAACACAGTTTTGTGTCAGGGTAAACCTGATGCCAATAAGGGGATTTTATCGATTTTACTGAAATTTTCAGTCATATAAACTTCACTACAAAATTTAGAAATTATCCCATATGACACATCGATGGTCAGCGGATCAAAACTCTGAAGTCTACACACGAGCTTTGCACGCCATGTTTTATATCAATGATGTCATCAGAGGTCTGATCCACCCAATATCAAATAAAACATGGTGCGCAAAGCTCGTATGTAGACTTCAGAGTTTTGATCCGCCAATCATGAAAATTGAGACTTCAGAGGTTTGGTCTTATCTTTTACTATAGATTCAGATTTTAACATCTAAACTAATCCAAGATAATACCTTTTCATAAATTTTGGAATCAGGTCATATTTTGTGGATCAAAATCTATTTCCCGATCCCTTAGTAAGGAATCCTCTTTAGCCCCCTGAGAATGGTAAAGATTTGATGTCTCTTTGTTGGCCTCTTCTGTGCTGGTTTTTGGCTACCAGAGTTTTTCTTAGGCTGAGTATCCTTAATCAGGTGACTCATCTTGTCTCTTCTATACTTTCATGTACAGTGGAATCCTGATAATGCCAACACCACCGGACCAGAAAAATTGGTTGACATTTATAAAGGTTGCCATTATCCAGAATCAATGGAACACGCTTATTAACTGTTGAGGACTGATATATCATCGTATCACAGTAAACTACCAATACAGTCCTCACTGTATTCAAGCACACTCTCGGGAGAAGGCAAAATGTTTGATAGACACAGAGCATGCAGAAATTAGATGCTCATGGGAGGAAATGACTTATTATTTAGATAAAATTTGGACATCCAATTCCAGCTTACCATATTTCATAGTGTGCTGGAATCCAGCAGGTACTGTATAAACAAATCAATATATCAGTCCTTCCAAAATATGAAAGGGAAACCAATTGAAAATGCATGATACCAACAAGGGAAGTCAATCTGGATTATTTAGGAACTTCCATTTGATTCATCTTTAAAAGTCAGTTGTGGCCTGTTTCTGAAAGCCAAGAATCGATATGATATAGACCCTTGCAAAGCAGTAGGCAATGCTGTCAAATAAGGAAGTGCCCTCAAGCACCATACAGTGCTGCTAACCTACGTAAAAAAGATGTTTTCTTACCCATTTATATCCATTGTACACTTTCTGATTAAGATCTTACGCATTGTTCAATTTCTATAGTTTAAACAGTTTTTTTTAAAGCCATACACTCTTTTAGGGCACTTAAATACTTTGATTTATTATATGTTGGGAGTTCAATAAAATATTATCTGGTTGGATCATATCTGATTTATTCCTTAATTCTGGAAGTTGGTGCTATTTATGTCATCTATGAAGAGTAAGTTTATTCCTTAATATGAATATCAATCATGATGCTTTGATCCTACTTGAAGAGCTAGACAACTAGACCAGCATGCACTCTACGACATGGGCTGGAATCTATACCCATTAACGAAATTGTGACTCTAGCCAGGAACAGACGTGCTTGGTCCCAATATGTGAATTCCATGTGACCGTGACACTTTTATGCTGGTGTAGCATAGCACCTTATAGTACTTATAGGTGCCGTACTAATGTACAATGCAACTCATACATACATACATGTACATCAATCATGATATTTTCAAGTTTGTACGCCTTTTTCAAAATCTGACTCATTCTGGTTCTCCATTGGACACCATTTACATGGGTAAGGGTTGGCAGCACTGAGCATTACTTCTTTATAACTGCTATAGTGCTGACCCCGCGGTTTTTTGAAAAAAGTATTTCAAAATTTTGCAAAGAAAATGATGAATTTTGCAGAAGAAAAAAAAAAGTAAATTTTGCAAAAATTTGCAGTTTTCTTAATATGTTGTATCACACCTAACAACTAACTACATGCAACCCATGCAATAAAATATCCCCGCGAAATTACACAATTTCAAACCCAAAATTGTGGGACAAAAAATGGTAAATTTTGCCAGGAATTATGCTGATTTGGAAATAGGTACAAAGTTGGGAAAACAAAATTACAATAAAAAATTGCTGTCAATGAAATTGTTATAATAAAGAAAAATCAAAGCTTTTTGGGTTGCCTGCCTCAAACTTCTCCTTCATCACCATGGGGAATGCAAATTTCGCAAAAATAAAATAAAAAGAATCAAAGAATTTGTCAAAAATTTGCAAAACGAGCAGATTTTGCTGTTGCAATGCAAATCAGAAAAATTTCCCTAATTTTGCGGCCGCTAGTGGTCCAAAAATCCGTGGGGCCAGATAGTGGTATGGATGAAATCTGGTTTCAGCGATGCAAAATTCTCATCTGACTGCATCAGGCATTCCCATCACATCGGCAAGAATGGCTTTCTGCTGAGTCTTCACCTTTATAACCTCAATCTTCTGATCAATGACGATGTAGTCCTCAGACACAGTGTCAAGTGGCAGGATGATACTGAGCCACTCAACAACAACTGTAGACACTCCGGTCTCGTAGAGAGAACGCACGCATACATCTTTTTTCACAAAACAGTCAAAAGCAAACACTCAGCCATAAACATTCCAATCTACATCAACAAATCAAAAAACAGATACTCTTCCAGGATTCATCTCACCGACAAATTCCACCAGCCATTTGCAAGAACAAACACAAACAAATGCAGCGTGCGGCTATGTGGTCTAGTGGTATGACATTCGCTTTCGGATCGGAAGGTCCTGGGTTTGAGCCTCGCTCGGCGCATAGTTGTGTCCTTTAAAAAAAACTCTTTACTCACATTCTCTCACTGTCTGTACTCAGGTGTAAAATGAGTACCTGGCTGTTAACAGCGTTGTCTCTGTCCGAAAAAAAAAATGCAATATCGCCTAACAGGCGTCATGTCTCGTTCTACATGTTAAGTGTTGCAGTTGACTAGGGCCCCCTTGACCCCTTGTAAAACGCTCTGAGCACTTTTAGTGGATATTGCGCTATATAAAAGCTTGTTTTGTTTTTTTTATGGGGGGGGGGGGTTACATTGGGCTTGTTCCATGGGCATCACAGCAGGATGTTATCAGTAGTAATAAATAATACAATTAAAATTGTCAAAACTCTTTAACTGGGTGTAGTGGACGGAAATGAGTAAACCGAATAGTTCGACATAAAAACTGGAGTTAAACATGAATGTAACATGTCAGGAATTTTGGTTCTCCTTGCAATTGACTGGATTATGAGAAGGACCAGACAAAGAGGAGAGAATGGCATAAGTACGAAGTCCACAACAAATAGGATGACCTAGGTTTTGCAGACGGCATTGTCGTTATACCTTCAACAAAAAAATCTGTATTTTTTGCCAAGTTGGGGTCTAAAATTTGCCAAAAAATTTGCCCGGCAGAGCTAAGCCTCCCTGTAAAAATGAACACGCTATATGGAAAAATAATTATAAAAGACATTTTAT
Source organism: Berghia stephanieae (assembly GCF_034508935.2). Classification (NCBI taxonomy): domain Eukaryota; kingdom Metazoa; phylum Mollusca; class Gastropoda; order Nudibranchia; family Aeolidiidae; genus Berghia; species Berghia stephanieae. The sequence continues at coordinate 32,562,792 of NC_088367.1, read as the reverse complement.
CACACGTAAGGGAGGCTGCATTTATTATTTTCCGCACTGTAACGCGATTAATGCGCCCAAACTTTCAGACAATCACACTCACACACCAAATTACACACAGACACATACAGTGGAATAGAACACTTACACTGGCGAACATTCAACTCAGTCACACATAGGGCCTACTCCCTCTCGTTCACAGTATCAGTTTTATCAAACTTTCACACCTACAGACTATCTCGCACGTACACTTTCTCTCAGACTCATCACAGGCCTTTTCTACTAAAAAAAAAAAAAGAGGCATCACTGAACTTATTGTAGTAAAGGAAAACTAGTCCTTTGATGAAGGAAAAGATAAAAGAAGTCAGTGGCAAAAGAGTATGTTCAAGCACAGGATGCATAAAAGCTAAAGATGGCAATGTTTTGATGGATAGAACAGATGTGTTGAATAGATGGTCAGAGTATATAGAGGAACTTTTTTTATGATGAAAGAGAAAAACTAACAATAAAAAAAGAGATAGACGGGCCACCAATTTTAAACGAAGAAGTAGAAGCAGCTATTTAAACAAAGAAGTTAGGCAAAGCAACAGGCCCTGATAATATCCCAATAGAAATACATCTTAACATTAGAGGATTTAGGTTTAAACACAGTGACAAATCTATTGAATAAGATATATGACAGTGGTAAAATTCCAGGTGATTTATTAAAGTCAGTGTTTATAACACTTCCAAAGTCACCAGGGGCCACGGAATGCGAGTTACACCGAACCATTAGTCTTATGAGTCACTTCACGAAAATTCTCTTAAGAGTACTAATGAACAGAATGAGGAAAAGTATAAAACCAGAGATATCAAGAACTCAATTTGGATTTGTCCCCGACAAAGGTACAAGAAAAGCTATCAATGTTGATGGAAAGATGTATTGAAGTCCAGAAAGACTTATTTATTTGCTTTATTGATTACTCAAAGGCATTTGATAAAGTTAGACATTGTGAGCTATTTAATGTACTTGAAGGACTAGATATAGACGGAAAAGACCTTAGAATTATTAGAAACTTATACTGGAAACAATGTGCAGCCGTCAGGATTGAAGGAGAATTAAGTAAATATATACAAATTAAACGAGGTGTTAGACAAGGATGTGTTTTGTCACCAGACCTTTTCAATATCTACAGCGAAACAATTATTAGAACTTTAGGCGATAGTCCAGGCATTAAGATCAATGGTGAGAATATCAATAATATAAGATATGCAGATGACACAGCACTAATTTCAGACTCAAAAGAAAATTTACAAATACTCCTCAATAAAGTAGTCACAGAGAGTAAACGTATGGGGTTATACTTACATGTAAACAAGACAGAATGCATGGTTGTATCAAGGAGAGAACAACATGCAACTTAATAGGCAATGGAAAAACTATAAAACAAGTTCAGACATTTAAATATCTTGGATACACAACTTCAGATGGCAGATGTAGCACAGAAATAAAGCGAAGAATTGCAATAGCTAAAGATAGTTTTAATAAAATGAGTCTAATTTTTAAAAAACCAGAATATCTCAATGACAACAAAACACAGGGTTTTGAAGGCCTATGTATGGTCAGTATTACTATATGACTGCGAAAGCTGTACAATTACAGAAGACATTAGAAAGAAACTGGAGGCAGCAGAAATATGGTTTCTTAGAAGGATGTTAAGAATCTCATGGACAGAAAACTAATGAAGAAGTATTAGAGCAAGCTGAAACTAAAAGGTTATTAATTCGTACAATAAGAAAAAGACAAATGCAATTTTCTAGGGCACCTAAATCGACTAAAATATATACCAGACCTGACATTTCTTACACCATTACCAAACTATCTCAATTCATGCATAATGCCAAGAATTGTCACATTACAATGGCAAAACACCCACTCAGATACTTGAAGAGTACTATAAATCAAAAATTGTCTTTCAGGAAAGCTGAAAGGATAAATGTGACTGGCTTCTGTGATGCAGACTGGGCTTGCAGTCCAGAAGACAGAAAGAGTATCACAGGATATTGTTTTCAGTTATCAAACACAGGCCCAATGATTTCTTGGAAATCAAGAAAACAGCCAACTGTGGCTTTGTCAACTTGTGAGGCAGAGTACATGTCTCTTGTCTCTCCTGCACAGGAAGGCAAATATATTATTTCTTTTTTAAATGAAATCACTGATTCTGACCATCCAACATTCAACATATTTTGTGATAATCAAGGAGCAATCAGTCATCAAAGGTCAAAGCACATTGATGTGAAGTATCACTTCATGAGAGATGAAATAACAAAAAAAAAACAATTTCAGCATTAATATGTACCAACTGATTCGAACCTAGCTGATATATTTATCAAACCAGTTTCCAAAATCAAACTTCAATGCTTCATTAAGTACATCATGGGATAGATTTTATCCTAGTGTAACTTAGTAATATCTAGTATTAATGTATTCCTACTATTAGACATGTTTGATTGATAAAATAAATGATCTTTCAGTTTAGTCTAAATTTTATTGACCAATAATCAAACTTTTTGTTTTATTACTTTTAAATTCTTTTCAGTGAAAATTTCACCATATATCTAATTACTGAGTATGATGAAATAACTCTGTTTTCTTTTTGAATTTTTCTATTTGACAATGTCAACAATATTTTATGACTCATGTGTTCTCATACTAATTTTTATTATTGTTAAACTTTTAGGTCATGAAAGCTGATTTTATGGGGGGATGCTGAGTATAAACTCATCTGTACCTTGTTCATACATGTATTAATAATGATAATGATAATTTTATGAAGTACAAAATGTATGATCTACGTTTGTAATAAAAATAAACAAGGGATTCTGTACTTCCTGTTCCTCCCTTACCGGTCAATAAAAATGGCGTCATTGTTTTTAAATCTTCTTTGAGTTAATATCTAAAATATCCAATCTCACAACCAATCATCTCTTCACCAAAATAACATAACATAACACACACGAGTCTAAACAGCCACCGGAAACTATTCAGACTCGAGTCTGAATAGACGGAATAGATGGATCTTGAATATAAAATGACAGGACCACGCAAGCAAAAAAATGTATTAGAAAGACCAGGAATGAGGACAACAACAGACGAAGAAAGAGATGGAAATACATCGGTCACATGTCACATACCAAGAAAAGAATCGAATAATGACTGTGTGAGTGTGATGGGACTGACCTTTGACACAAGAAGGAAAAAGAAAGTGCAACAGACCCAAGACTACCCGTACTGTTGAAAGAGAAAGAAATGCTGCAGGTCTGGGTGGGGTTCCTGACCTCCCATAGTGGGCAGGGAGGTACTTGTTGTGTCTTCTACCCACCCCCCCCCCCCCCCCCCCCTTCCACCGTATCTGTTTTCCAATATGCTTTCTGTCTTTGTCTTGGAATGAGATTACTTAGTTTTGTCCTGATCCTTGACTGGGAGGGAAAAAGTCGAATGTATAGTTATAGTTTTGGGAGATGATATTTTTTTTCTTTGTAAATCATCTCTCTGTAATTTACTGGGTCTTTGAAAAAAATTCGTAACTTATGATTTGTAATCATTTGAGTATGTTACTCTTAGTGGGGTCTTGTTCTGGTGAATTGCCCTTTGTTTCACTTTTCTTAGGTGCTTTAATAGTAATTCTAGAAACTTTTACTATCCCATTTTCTTCCTTTTTACTGGCGCTAAAATGATCTAAATGTGTTGCAAGCGCCGTAAAACCCTTGAAAACAAACAAATGCTGCAGATGGGACAACTTGGGAACACAGCCATTAACACGGGGAAGAATTGAAACAGCAGATCAAGGCCTTATGTGCGGCCTGGTACAGAGAGGATAAGTATCTCATTCTCATCAGCCAAATATAAATAGTATTTTAAAAATTATTTTGGCTGATAATTGACGACTTTGATCGATTACTTTGTTAATAAAACCATCTTCTGGTTCAGTGATGATAATATTCCGCGGATTGGCGGAATTTCGGGATTTGGGATTTTCCTTGAAATTTTCCGCTGTTTTGCAGTGTTAAATATTATTCTATGAAAAGCTTATGCGGTAGACCCAAGGAAAAATCACCATCACGTCTTGTGTCAAATTTTGACACCTATGCTCAGTTGCATGAATTTTGGTGACACTTGCGTTTTTTATGAGTCAACCTAGATAGGCTGTCACCAAGTGTCAAAAGTGACACAAGACCTGTGGTGAATTTAATGAGTAGATGTTGGGGAGCGGATTGGGCCAAAAAAAAAAAAAAACAATTCATAACTCACTCTGGCAGGGTACTCTCTCTCTCTCTCTCTCTCTCTCTCTCTCTCTCTCTCTCTCTCTCTCTCTCTCTCTCTCTCTCTCTCTCTCTCTCTCTCTCTCTTTCTTTCTCTCTCTATCTATCTATCTATCTCTCTCCCGCTCTCTTCTCTCTCCCTCTCTCTCTCTCTCTCTCTCTTTCTTTCTCTCTCTATCTATCTATCTATCTCTCTCCTCTCTCAGCCTCTATTTCCCTTCGCCACATTGCTCTGTCAACCACCTATCTATCTATCTAATGTTTACAGAATGTTTACAGGTCATCTGGTCAAAGAAAGATAATTATATTATAAAAATCAAGTTTGGTCGACTTAGAAAGCAATTGGTCCAGGGCTTATTTCTAATTTACTATAGATAGACATCTATGTTTTGCAATTAATTATAATAATCACAAGGTTGCAATGACACTTCATTTCTTGTTATTATCAACATAAGTGCCTGCTCCACTCACTTTTCTGAGTTAAAATTCACCCCAAATACCGGAGCATACTCAATGTCTCAAGCGTTTCTATGTTACATACATGTCTGTGTTGAGAAAATTGGCTATTACTATTAAGCTTAAATTCTGACCAACTAATTTCGCGGCGTTTGTGTGTGTTGAACCCGTGACCACCAGATGTCGTGGAGAAGTGGTTCTAGATAGACAAGAATTTCAAGCGACTATTTGGTGGGTCGTGGATAGCTCCTCCGGTAGAGTCACAATCTCCATAGCAAGACGGAGTTATCGTACCATGTATACCAATCTTCCTGACATTAGAGGTTGTACCACATGATAACATGTCAGTTTTTTCCCGTTAAGTTTTAGTCTCTGACTCTGCATCCAACGCCCTATGGACGCGCAACACTGTTCCACATGAAACGAAGCCACATGCATGGTTTGAGTTGGACCGATACATTTCCCTTCTTTTTCACACACTGCCATTATCATCACTGATTTATGGTGATTTATGAGATATCCCCCTCCCCTTTAAAAAAAAAAAAAATTCCCCCTCTCTCTGCCAGTAATTGCGAAGCATGAAGGGAATTAAGCAAGCAAGTCTTAGTCTTATAATTTTTAATGTATGAGTTATCTCCTTTGTATAGTTCAGCCCAAAGAAGGGAACACTAACAATTCAATATTATATTAATATCATACCCTCTCTCCCTTGCCTACCCCCCCCCCCCCCCCATTCTCTACTACTAAAACTATTACTACTACTACTACTTCTACTACTACTACTACTACTACTACTACTACTACTACTACTACTACTACTACTACTATACTACTACTACTACTACTACTACTATACTACTACTACTACTACTACTACTACTACTACTACTATACTACTACTACTACTACTACTATCTACTACTACTACTACTACTACTACTACTACTACTACTACACTACTACTACTACTACTACTACTACTACTACTAACTACTACTACTACTACTACTACTACTACTACTACTACTTACTACTACTACTACTACTACTACTACCTACTACTACTACTACTACTACTACTACTACTACTACCACTACTCACTACTACTACTACTACTACTACTACTACTACTACTACTACTACTACTACTACTCTACTACTACTACTACTACTACTACTACACTACTCACTACTACTACTACTACTACTACTACTACTACTACTACTACTACTACTACCACTACTGCTACTACTACTACTACTACTACTACTACTACTACTACTACTACTTGCGTTCGGTTATCACCCCTAAATGTTGTCACGCCATGTTAAATCATATTCGCTTTGATAGAAAACAATACAATCTTTTTTTTTACATTGGATAAACCTGAAATGACGAGAAATATAAAGTATGGAGAAGTGCCATATGAAAACAGAGAATAAAAATAACGCCCGCCCCACACCTTTACTGAAAAACCTGAAAGATCGCATTCAAATCATTTCCATTCTAAATTCTTTTGTCAGGGTCCGACCAATATGGTCATAATACCCTTTCGATACTCACTCACTCACTCACTCAGTACTTTCCGCACCTGCTGGCACTTGAGGCGATGCGAAGTATTCTTGGGGTCATCTCGAGGGACAGACCTCTCCACAGACTACTAGTCCTGTGTAATCTATGGACCTCTCTGCTTTAGGTCCCCCCTGCATGGTAATTCCCCGAGTCTCCTTCGGGCGGCCTTGCTTCCTCTTTCCTTGGGGTGTCCTTCGCAAAGCCTTCCTTATCAGTGTTTCATCAGGTCTGCGACAAACATACCCCGACCAGTGCCATCTTATCCTTTTAATGAGACTCTTCAGAGACCCCACTTCTGCTCTCGCTCTCAGTTCCTCATTTGAGATTGTGTTTGGCCATAATATCTTAAAGATTCGTCGCAAACATTTGTTTCGGTACGGTGGTCAGTAATCTATTTTTCGACGTCTGGGTCATCCCGGGATATCACTGAATGACCTGCCAATAGGAGGATGTAAGCTACACAATATTGAATCAACCAAAGTCATGCCGTAATATTATTATTATCATAATGCTGACCTCGTTTGCGGCGAGATATGTGGTCCAGCGGAACAGAAGGTCCTTGGTTCGAGCCTCGCTCGGCGCATAGTTGAGTCTTTGGAAAAAGGGTCTTTACTCACATTCGTTAACGGTACTCAGGTTAAAATGAGTACCTGGCCGTTTACAGCGTTGTCTCTATCCGAAAAATATTGTAATATCGCCTCACAGGCGTCATGTCACGTTCTATATGTTAAGAACTGCTGTTGGCCCGGGACCCTTGGTAAAGCTCTTTGAGCACGTTTAGTGGATATTGCGCTATATAAAAGCTCAAGTTAAAAAATCCCCAAAACAACAATGGCAGTACCACTAAGTGGACGGATTCTGCCTCTATATATTTGGACAAATTACAGATTATATTTGGTTTTGTGTCTGCTATTTCCGTTGAAAAAAATCATGTCCTCTCAAAAAAGAGAAATAACTGCAATAAGCGTGAAAATACTCATAATGTTCCATATCGCTTGAGGCAATATTCTTTTTCTTTCTTTATAAAACCACTGTGAACTTTTCATCAAAATAAGTTTATTGGTTATATTTTTATTTTATAAAAGTATGTAATATAATAACATTTTGAAAAGTGATTTCTCAAATATGATTAGTTTATCTCATTAACCAAACTATATATTTCCTAAGTTGATAAGAGAGACACATGAGCAATGCTATGTTGACGTTCTCTCTGTAAGGGCATGTCCAAGCACCCGAGAAGCAAAGTCACCCCAGTTAGTAGTAGGAGTAGCGTACGGCTACACCTCCAAATTCGTTTCGTCAACCCAGCTCCTCCGCTCTAAGGACGGTTTCATAGCCACAATCAAGTTTAGTTACTGGACAGTGGAGGACGATGTGATCGCTGGTCTTTGGGGCTGCCTGACATTTCTGGCAGGTATCACTGTTCCCAAGTTTCCATCTGCACATATTTTGATGCAGTTCTGCCATGTCCAGTTAAGAGGCGATTTGAGGAAACCCAGTTTTTCCTGGCGTTGTGGAATGCAGGTACTCTTTCAGTTGGATCCTCTATGATGTTTCCTCCTCTTGGTGTTTCCCTGTTCCTGGAAGGTTCATCACGTTGCCGTCGTACAGGAGCTTGTGCGCTGCCATGACCCTAAAGGTGATACCAGCCTAGATCCAATCCTGTTGGAACAGCTGAAGATGAGTAGCCAGACCAAGAATGGTCCAAACCGGCGTCCAGACAATGTTCTTCCTTCTCCTGGACCCACACCTCCAACCACAGTTGACGGTAAGTAAACAAGTACATGTAATGGTTACCATAAGCTGGCTTGCCTTGTTCTGGGTCTAATAGTAATGTTTGTTATTATTTAAATTATTTTACTAAAAACAATAAATTTCATATCATTTTCTAGTAAATTCGACAAATGTGAATATATGATTAGTATAAATATAATAAATAATTAGTTGATAAATCAAATATACTTTTCCTTTTTTAAAAAAAAATATGCATGAATAAATAACTAGTAATACCAAAAAAATAAATCAATCAATAACCCGTTTAATAAAATACAAAGAGATGAAATAATCGTATTACAATATCAATGAGTGAACCTCGGTTGTTTTGGGTTCGAAACCGAATCTATCGGTAAACTCGAGAGGGGCCAGACATCCTCGCCTATGGCCATGACTAAGATGAAGACGATGTTGATGACAACGACCAGTACGGTGAACAGTCTGAACAACGCACGATCCCACACTAAGGACACGTCTTTCCACGTTAAGTCATCTCCCTTACCTGCATCAGAAGTTGTTACGGAGTAATCGTCCTTTGATCCTGTGACGCGTCTGCTTTGATCACTGAATTTGGTGGAGCACATAATTTTGTCGTCTGCATTGTCAACGATATTATCGTAATTATCATTTATATTTATAGATTTTCGGAAATCACACTCCAGAACATCGGAACTGGCATCAAATTTGTTTGATTGTTGCGGAGAAACTTTATTGTTCTCCATTTTCCCATGATGCGTTGTACTTGTTGATGTTGTGGTTGTTGTTGTTGTTGTCCTTATGGCAGCCGTCAAAAACTTGAAAGCGAGGCTGGCAGACTTACTGACGGGTGTAGAGTCTGAGGTGTAGTATATTTTTATTATGTAAGCACTGAGAATGACTGACACACCAGATAGAACCATCAACAATGCCAAATAAATCATGAAGATTGAACTCTGTGAAAAGACAGTAGAATAATATAGGTACATAATAGATACAACAAAATTGACGTCACTCAGCTCTTTGTTATTGATTTTTTTTTTTGCCAGCCATTTTTTATGATTAGTTGTCATTAAATTCTATTAATTAGACCATAGGATTTTAAGGTTATACATAGTTTTGTGTGTTACGTTGGTACGTTAAATCCGGCTGGTGGATGTTGTGAGTCTTTTAGCTAAGCGAGTGTCATCTATAATACATAAAAGATTCCTTCACTCCTTACTATGGAGTTTCGAACGAGTTCCCAATACCGTTGCGCGACCTTGGGGAGAGCGTGTTGGGAACGAGTTCAACATTTCAAACGCAGGAGATCAAACATTATTTTATCCCCCCCCCCCCTCCTCTCCCTCCCCTGATCTCATCAAGATGCATCTTTTTTTACATCAACGGATTCAACCGACATCGAAACATTTGACCTTGAGAATTATCATTGTGGTAAAGGTAGCTATTATCACGCGTCAAAAACTCGTTTCCAGTGCTCGCAACCAAGGTCACGTTGCATCAGTGGGAGCAGTAAAACAAATATTGGGTTTTAAAAAAAACAACAAAAAAACACATACAAACAAATTTGAACTTTTATATAGAGCAATATCCACCAAACATGCTCGAAGCGCTTTACAAAAGATCCCTGACCAACAGCAACACGTAACATGTAGAACGAGACAAGACGCCTGTTAGGCGATATTACAATGGGTTTTTTTCCGACAAAGACAACGCTGTTAACGACCATTTTTATTCCTGAGTGCGGTGAGAGAATGTGAGTCAAGAGCCTTTTTCAAGGACTCAACTGTGCGCCGAGCGAAGCTAGAACCCACGATCTTCCGATTCGAAAGCGATTGTCATACCACAAGACCACATAGCCGCAGGTAACGCAGTGATTTAACTCTCTTCTTATCGCTATTTTTAGAATTTCCTCCCAAAATTCACACCCACACGAAACAAAATAGACTTTTCCTAATCAAACAAAAAAAGTAACAAGTGCATTCCACACAGATTGTTTCTTCAGCAAAATGATGTCTATAACACAGTGTTTAGTATTTATAGCTGTAACCAAAGCATTTCTTTAAATGCAAGAGAAATCAGAATGAGCAAATTGTCGGTTGCATCGTAACGAATGTCACGATTTTCCTATGGGTGGTAAGGACAGGGTTAAGAATCATAAATTATTTAACTCACTCAACCCTAACACCGACTATATCCGTAGTTAGACCGGGTTACTTTTATTACATTTTTTTCTGAGACAAATTATAGGCGTAGTATCAAGGCCAATGTTTTTTAGTTTTCGCATGTTAACGGTAGTTGAATAAAACTATCTAATGTATAAGCTAATTTTAATACATTTTTTCCCCAATTAATTTCGAAAAGTAGCAAAAATCTCTAGGAATGAGTGAGTTAACTTACCTGTATGGATGTATCTGGCAAAACAGTGGCGACGGTTGCCAGATTGACACTGTAGGCTAGTAGAACGGTGACGGGCAAACTTATCTTATCACCACTGTCGACTGGGAGGGTGAATCCCAGTGATGCCAGGGAGGAGAGAACCACAGCCTGAGATGATATATGTATGCATGTATGTATGTATATATATATATATATATATATATATATATATATATATATATATATATGACCAATCTTCTCATAAATGTATTATGTTGAGAAGTACCTCTTGCTTAATATAGAATTATGAGTTTACCTTTGAAAATTTAAGCTGATGTAGTATATGTTTTCATAGCGGAGAGTGAACTGTTTAAAACTTCAATATACTTGAGTTTCCTTATTCTGTATATTTTTTGACATGCTGGCTACAACAACAACAACAACAACTACTACTACTGCTACTACTACAACTACAGCTACTACTACAACAACTACTACAACTACAACTACTACTACAACTACAACAACAACAACAACAACTACTACTACTACTACTACTACTACTACTACTACTACTACTACTACTACTACTACTACTACTACTACTACTACTACTACTACTACTACTACTACTACTACTACTAAGAAAGGTTTGCAAGATACTCGTAAATCAATCTGTGAATAATAGTTTTATAATTTTTAGATTTGCTAGTAATTTTCTGCTCGATGAATAACAATTTAATATTGGCTGTACGGAACAATGTTGATCTAAGATAAAGAACTGAACAAGTATGTATGAAAGGTGCCAGACAAAGCAAGATAGAAAAATACAATTTAAAAAATTGAGCTTTTATATAGCGCAACATCCACTAAACGTGCTCAAAGCGCTTTACAAGGCGTCCCTGTCCAACAGCAACATTTAACATTTAGGACAAGACATGACGCCTATAAGGCGAAATTATAATTTTGTCGGACAGAGACACCGCTGTTAACGGCCAGGTACTCATTTTACACCTGAGTACGGTGAGAGAATGTGAGTAAGGACCCTTTTCCAAGAACTCAACTAAACACTGAGCGAGGCTCGGACCCAGGACCTTCCGATCCGAAAGCTAGTGTCATATCACAAGACCACATAGCCATCCCAAAAAATCAGTCGACCTCGACTAGGTATCGAACCTCAGACCTTCTGATTACCGGCACCTTTCATACAAACATGTTCAGTTCTTTATCTAACACCAGTGTCTGCTCCTTAATTTCTTAATATTGATCTACAACCCTATTTAAAAAAAGAAACAAAACAAACAAAACGAATACATAGACAAGGTTTCTGAATACCGGAAGCATAGTTGTGAAAACGTAGTAGCCTGGTCTTCTTTTCAGCAGAAAGTAGATATCATAGGAAGATCTTCGATCTTTGTTGACCTTGACCTTGGTGCCGACCAAGTCCCATTGGCCGTTCAGGGTCATGCCATCGAAGGTCAAGCTGTCGTCATCTAGAGATATGTCGACATCTTCTTTAAAAGAAGCAGCCGTTTGGAGACGAATGATGCATAGCTGTTCAAAATATGTAAATGAGTAAATAAATAAATAAATAAATAAATAAATAAATAAATAAAAAACAGATAAAAAATAAATAAATAAAATTCCCTCTATTGATCTCCTGAAAAAGATGTCTTTATAGTCAATTCCAAGGGAAGACTGGAATAGACACTTAGATAACCACGCCTCTCGGACAGTCGTCATAATGTAAACAATGGCAGTGATTGGTAAACATAGCAAACTACACAGGCTATCGATAGTTTGTGTCTAAGTAAAATACACACTGTTCTACCACTTGATCAACAGAACCAAGATACATAATACGTCACTCAGGTCTTTGTTATTGTATTTTGCCATCCGCGTTTATGAGTAATTCTCACTAAACTGTATTAACCTGACTATAAACGATCATGGTTACACAAAGTTTTGTGTGCTGGTCCGTTATACTTTCGGATGGCAATGTTGTGAACTCCTTAGCCAAGCGCATACTATCTATATCTATAAAACCTAAAGCAATGATCAGAGAAAGGTCGAATTCATTCACATTATTGTTTATAAACAACCAACCATGTTTGTCCGAGCATGTGTGGAAGTGTGTCACAAATTCCATGTTTTGATTGGTCAAAAATCTGCGGCGATGAGTTTTCGGTGTGGATAGATCATCATCATAACATAGTAGTATGACATCATTAGAAGATACTACTGCCACCGTTATGTATCAAATTCCTCATTACGAGAGGCGTGAATGACTGAATGAGTGAATGAATGAATACATTATTTATTGTTCATAAAAATACATATTATGAATATATCGTTTGTAAATAACAACAACTATTAACAATAACAACAAAATATAAAAGGAATACTTTGAAAAGATGTTAATAAAATCTGATTTAAAATCAGTAAACGCTTTAAGGCTATTCACCGACATAAGAATTTAAAAAAATACTTTGCATAAAAATAGTGGTTACCTAGATGTCTATTTATATTCTTTACGATGGAGAATAAATACAATTTCTTACACTGAAATCAAATCGAAGTGTATTATTTTCTTTTCGACGTGTACTTATTCGCAGGTCTGATAACCCAATTTAATATGGGCCCATTCACTGTTGTAATGGAAATCTCAAAAAAATTACGCAAAATATATTCCATTACAAGAGTATTAAACTAGGCCTATAATTGCGTCCGGATATCAGACCTGCATAGATGTACACGTCGATTTTTTTATCATTCTGATTGAAATCCACTTTTCGGTTTACGATTCATCCCAACATAATACCGTTTTGAGATGGAGGGCCACATTTTATCATTATTTTCTACCTTGCGACGTGCACTTATTTGCAGGTCTGATAGCCCAATCCCTAATTATGGGCTCATTGCTGTAATGGAAATCTAAAAAAAAAAGGACGCAGATTATTGTCCATTAAAACAATATTAAGGGGACCCCGGTAGCTCGGTTGGTAGAGCACTCGCTTCACACGCAAAGGGACCAAGATCGATGCCGGTCCCACGGTCCTTTAGCTGAGAACCGGGGACCGGTCCCAAAGTGGAGAACCGTTGGCGGTCCTTACTCCTTATAACCTGTCAACGGTCCCAGCGATTTTTGCGCCATACTACTGCCCCAGCGATTATTTGCCTCGGTTCTTTTGCCTATCTTCCACAAATCACCACCCATCCCACTTAATTAATCGCACCCACCCCCCTTTGCTATACACTAAACCACACAGACGACCATCTCCCTCCACTCCGCAAACCGCCCTTTCGTGTGTGAGATGGGGGGAACAGGAGGCGCATGACAATCACCAACGCCTTGGACGATTCCATTATACGGGGTAAATTTCAAAGTTTACAACACCATAATGATCGCAATGACAATGATCTATGATGAAGGCATGACCCCTCTTCTCTAATGGGTTATTGTTTGAAATGAATGTGACTACTAAAGATGTGTGCGTGTGTGTGTGTGTGTGTGTGTGTGTTTGTGTGTGTATATGTGTGTGTGTGTTTCGAACCTAGCAAGTCCAATCTTTTATCTTCTTCTGTCTCTTGTCACCACTCCTTTCTATCGCATTGTAGTCATTTAAAATAATACAATAATATTAAAATTTCGTTTTGTGTTTTAACTAATCAAATAATATGAGTTTCACATAATATTATATCTTCCTTCCAAAATAACAGTTATAATTTCTGTATTTTTAAAAAGCCCAATAGAGTATTTGGGGGCCCCGATAGCTCAATTGATAGAGCACTCTTTATACGCAAAGGCCAGAGATCGATCCCGGATGCAGTCGAGCTTTTTTTTTCTTCTCTGAACTCCCTGTCTACTCAGCAGTGAATGGGTAGCTGGGTTTGTTAGATCTGGCGAAAAGTACTTTGGGATAGACCATAGAGAATACAGGTGGTAGTCTGTGGGATAGACTAGAGTCCTATCCAAAGGTAGAAATATTTTTTAAAAAAGTAAAAATCAAAAAATAAATTGAGCTTTTATATAGCGCAATATCCACTAAATGTGCTCAAAGCGCTTTACAATGGGTCCCTGACTAATAGCAACACGTAACATGTATAACGAGACATGACGCCTGTTAGGCGATGTTACAATTTTTTTCCGACAGTGGCAACGAACTGTTGACGACCAGGTACTTATTTTACACCTGATTACGGTGATAGGATGTGAGTAAAGAGTCTTTCAAGTACTCAACTAGGCGCAGAGAGAGGCTCGAACCCAGGACATTCCGATCCAAAAGCGAGTGTCATAACACAAGACCACATGCCGCACAAAAAATAGAAAAAAGGCATGGAGACGAAAAAAAACCCCCCAAAAAAAAACAAAAAAAAAAAACAAAAACAAATCAAAACAAACTTCCCATACTTTTGGTCCAGCATGCTACGGACACAAAATATTAACAATCCCTTTTCCCTAACACTAACATTGACCTGACCCGCTCCATCAAGCTTCGCAGACACACACACACACACACACGCGCACACACACACACACACACACA